>NC_141993.1:91133076-91300576 GCF_049901715.1 Pseudonaja textilis
GCGGCTTTCCAAGAGAGATAAGGCCCGAGTTCACGATTATACCTTGGCTAGAACGTTTGCCAGGCTGTTGGCTGACCGGGAAGGCAATAAATTCACATTCATTTAATAAAAGAGGTTTTGGCCGGACTCAGAATTGGCTTAGGGCTTTTGGGAGAAGCCTAGGACAGAACAGAGATTCCCACAGATTAGGGAAAAGGGTGATCAAGGAAGGATACGGGGGATCGAGCCTCGGTCCGTATCCCTCTTCCTCCCACCGAGAGATGGATAAATCGACCGATCGATCGCGAGATCGCGAGATCGACGTGAGCGGCTACGTCACCTCCATCAAGGCATCTGGGAGGCGTTGCAGCAACCGTTTCCCCCATCCGCTGACGATGACTGTGGCATCTGGGGGGGGGGAGGCAGACAAAGAGACAGGGGTAGTCCTCGACTTACGACCACAGTAGTGGTCCTCGACTTACAGCTGCAATGGAGGCCAAATTGCCATCGCTAAAGCGAGACATTAGCTAAGGGAGCTTTGCCCTATTTTATGGCCGTCCTTGCCACCATAGCTAAGGGAATCATTACAATTCTTAATATAACATGGTCGTTAAGTGAATCCACCTTCTCTGCCACTGCCTCCCCCTTCCTCTTCCTCCTCCTCTTCCTCCTCCTCCTCCTCCCTCCTCTTCCTCTTCCTCCTCTTCCACCTCCTTCTCTTCCACTGCCTCCCCTTCCTCTTCCTCCTTCCCCCTCCTCTTCCCCCTTCCTCTTCTACTTCCTCCTCCTTCTCCTCTTCCTCCTCCTCTTCCTCCCCCTTCCCCTCCTCTTCCTTTACCTCCTCCTCCTCTTCCACCACTTCTTCCTCTTCCAACTCCCCTCCCCTCTTTTTACCTCCTCCTCCTCTTCCACCACCTCTCCTCCTCTTCCACCTCTTCCTCCTCCTTTTGCTCCTCCTCTTCCATCTCTTCTTCCTCCTCCTCTTCCATCACCTGCTCCTCCTCCTCCTCATCTTCTCCTCCTCTTCCATCACCTCCTCCTCCCCCTCCTCTTCCTTTACCTCCTCCTCATCTTCCACCACCTCCTCCTCTTCCATCTCTTCCTCCTCCTCCTCTTCCACCACTTCTTCCTATTCCAACTCCTCCCCCTCCCCTCCCCTCTTCTTTTAGCTCCTCCTCCTCTTCCATCTCTTCTCCTCCTCTTCCACCTCTTCCTCCTCCTTTTGCTCCTCCTCTTCCATCTCTTCCTCTTCCTCCTCCTCTTCCTCCTTCTCCTCTCCTCCTCCTCCTCTTCTATCTCTTCTTCCTCCTCCTCTTCCACCACCTCCTCCTCCCTTCTCCTTTCTAGCCCTGATGATGTTACCTATTGGGGTCCTGAAACGCCTGCAAGGAAACCACCCAGCCCAGAGAGCAGGCAAGGACTCTGCAGTAGATGGGCACCATGAATTGGGTCCCCAAGATCGCAATAAACTCAATAGGCCATTTGCAAAGATTAGGCCAGTATTTCTCACAGGGGGCCACTTTAAAGAGCGATGTGGACTTCAGTTCCCAGAATTCCCCAGCCAGCCAGCCAGCCAGGCTAACCGCCCCCCTCACCCGCCATCCCCACCTGTCTGGTGCGATCCGTCTGGGAAGCAAATGGGGATCACGTAGTTGTTCAGGGTTGCTTCTTTGGAGAGTCTGACCACGGCGATGTCGTACTCAAAGGTGGCCGCCTTGTAGGAAGGGTGGATGTGGATGGCCTGAGGTTGGAGGGTTTGCTCCGTGTCGTCCGGCCTCTGGGTTCGGTGCTTCCCTGTGGGAATTAGGATGAGAACCATAGAGTTGGAAGGGACCTGGGAGGTCTTCCAGTCCAACCCGTAAAAGGGATTTAAGAGCCGACCAGCAGTAACAGCTGCCAGATGCGGCTGATGCAATAGGAGGGGATTCAGCATAGCGTTTGGGTACTTCGCTTGAAGACTGTCAATTTTTTTAACAACTGGTTCTGTGGGTGTGGCTAGGTGGATGTGGCTAGGTGGGCATGGCTAGGTGGGCGTGGCCATGGGACTGGGTGGGCGTGGCTGTTGTCACCACCACCACTACTACTACTACTAGTACTTCTTCTTCTCTCCTCCCCTCCCTTCCCTTCTTCTTCTTCTCCTCTTCTTCTTCTTCTTCTTCTCTTCCCCTTTCCTCCTCTCTTCCTCCCCCTCCTCTTCTTCTTCTTCTCTTCCTCTTCCTCCTCCCCCTCCTCCCCCTCCCCCCTCCTCTTCTTCTTCTTCTCTTCCCCTCTTCCTCCTCCCCCTCTTCCTCCCCCCTCCTCCTCTTCTTCTTCCTCCTCCTCTTCTCCTCCTCCTCCTCCTCCTCCTCCTCCTCCTCCTCCTCCTCCTCTTCTTCTTCTTCTTCTTCTTCTTCTTCTTCTTCTTCTTCTTCTTCTTCTCTTCCCTTTCCTCCCTTCTTCCTTCTCTCCTCCTCCCCCCCCCCTCCTCCTCCTCTTCCTCCTCCTCTTCTTCTTCTCTTCTTCTTCTTCTTCTTCTTCTTCCTTCCTCCCCTCCTCCCCTCCTCCTCTTCCTCCCCCTCCTCCTTCCCTCCTCCTCCTCCTTCTTCTTCTTCTTCTTCTTCTTCTTCTTCTTCTTCTCTTCTTCTCCTTCTCCTTCTTCTTCTTCTTCTTCTCCTTCTTCTCCTTCTCCTTCCCCTTCCCCTTCCTCCTTCTCCTTCTCCTCCTCCTTCTCCTCTTCTTCTTTCTCCTTCTTCTTCCTCTCCCTCTCCTTCCCCTTCTCCTTTTGGCCTCCTGGGACTCAGGGGCCCAGGAAGGCAAAAAACGGAGCGCATGGGGGGTCGCGCAGCACCCGTCTGCCCCCTTGCCCTCCCTGCGCACCCCTTTTTGCCTCCTGGGCCTCAGGGGAGCCTCCTGGGTGAAGCAGTAAGACAGCGAGGGGGATCCTGGCCCACTGATTGTAGGAGGAGCTGATCGTCGGGAGATGGTCGTAACTGCGAGGACCAGTTGTCAGTGACTTTCTTCAGTGCCGTGGAAAGGATGCTGAGATGGTCATAACTGCGAGAACCGGTTTCTTCCGTGCCGTGGAAAAGAGGCTGAGATGGTCATAACTACGAGGACCGCTTGTCAGCGACTTTCCTCAGTGCCATGGAAAGGAGGCTGAGACTGTTATAACTGTGAGAACCAGTTGCCCGTGACTTCCTTCAGCGCTGTGGAAAGCAGGCCGAGACAGTCATAACAGCGAAGACCACTTATAATCGACTTTCCTCAGTGCCCTGATGCGGTTGTCAGTCAAGGAGGACCCGTCGAAGTCTCCCTCCCTCCTTGAGTTTCAAACCTGGTTTGTTTCGCAGCGACCGCTCACCCAAGATAACGGTGAAGGAAGATGGGCTGATCACGTCTGCATTTCGGAAAACTGGGTTTTCGGGATCCAGATCTTCATGAAGACAGTGAGCAGCTGTCACAACCCACCGGTTGCCTGGAAAATAACAAAAACACAACCTCAGGAGCAGCAATCAAATGCTAGCGGTTCAGAGCGGTTCGGCTGAACCGGTAGTGAAAACAAACGCCACCGACGATCGGCTGAGGGGAGAAAGGAGAGAAAAGCATTGCAGAGTCTCAGCTGGTGTTTGGAAAGCTGCGCGCGCACATTCGGTGCGTGCACGCACACACGAAGTGCGCGATCACCGAACTGGTAGGGAAACTGGTTGAATCCCAGGGGTGGTTAGTCGGTTGCAGGTGCAGAGGAGAGCGAGGACTCAGACGAAGGTGCCAGGACCGTTAGGCAGTGGACTGCTGCCTTCAGACATTGTGGGGTCTGGCAGCAGCGATGAGGAGGTTCCCGAGGAGCCTGTGCCAAGTGCGCATGAGTGCGGGGCTGCTCGCAGGAAAGAGCAGCTGCAGCAGCACGGGCGACGCGGGAGTAAGGCTGCAAGGTCATGGCCCCTCCTTCAAGCAGATAAAAGCCAGCTGTGAAGTGAACGTTCTTTGCAGGAAGCAAAGACGTTTTGAAACTCCAGCCTCGTGGACATTCCAGTAGCTTAAGTTGGTATTTAAAGACTCTTGTGTTGTAAAATATTTCTTATCTGTTATTCTTGTGCTTATCAAAGTTAATTAGTTTGCAGCAGCCTTTTAACTGGGGATTCGTAAGAACCATTAAAAGGTTTCTGTTCCCTTTGGTTTGTGTTTGTTTGGGTCAGAACACGGCCACAGAATTAGCTACCGGTTTGCCCAAACTGAGGAGAACTGGTAACAGACCTAACCCTGCCCCGTTCCGCTGGTATAATATAACCCAGAAGTTTCTTACCTATGAGGGACCCTCCGCAGAAGGGCCGTCCGTTTCTTTGGAGCATGGCGATCCATGGAGAAATTCCTCTCTGGGCATATCGTCCCCGGATGATCCGGCCGAGCGAACTTCTGGAAAATTTGGGTTTCCCGCAGACTGGGGAAGAAGGGAAAACCAAGATTTAGAACAGTTTTTTCCCAATTTCAAATGGGTGGACTTCAACTCCCAGAATTCCCCAGCCAACATGGCTGGATGGCTGACTAGGGAATTCTGGGAGCTGAAGTCCCCCTGCCTTAAAGTTGCCAAGTTTGGGGAGAATTCTGATCTGGAACCAAAGAAAATGGCTGAAAAGGGGCAAATTGATCGCAAGCAATAATTTTGGGGGAATTTTTATTTATTTATTTAGCATACTTAAGTGCTTAGTAAACAGTGTATTGTCTGGATCAATTTACACATACACAACTAGCTTGATACCCGTGCTTTCTTACAAAACTAGTTGGTGGGGTTTAGTTTTCGGGGAGGAAAAACAAGAGGAAAAACTTTCAGCCGCTGCCTCCCAACATCTATCGGTATTCATCTGGCTAGCATCCTGTCAGTGTGTGAAAGAGAGTTGAGGGCTGTTTGGAAACTGAAAGAGTATTTGCTGTGTGAGCAAGAAGGAGACAGCAAGGAGCCTGGGCGTGGCTTAGCTCAACTGTTCCGTACTAAAGCTGCTTGGTGCTGCTGTGAAAGTGAAAGTGAAACTCCTCTGCTTGTGTTTTGCCTTTGGAAGAGATATCTTTCCAGGTGGGGAGGGGGAGTAGAACTGCTTAGCATCAGAGCGTGTTAATAATAATAATATAAAAAATGCTAATAATGCTCTGAGGGTCATTTGGAAATATTCTTTCTTAGTGAGCCCCTAGAAGCCAAATTTGAAGTTTGTAGGCTTTACGGTTCTGGAGATTTCGTGATGATGCATAAGGGACATTTTGCTTTTAGATAGATAGAAGATAGAAGATAGAAGATAGAAGATAGAAGAAGAAGAAGAAGAAGAAGAAGAAGAAGAAGAAGAAGAAGAAGAGAAGAGGAGGAGGAGGAGGAGGAGGAGGAGGAGGAGGAGGAGGAGGAGAGAGGACAAGGAGGAGGAGGAGGAGGAGGAGGAGGAGGAGGAGGAAGAGAAGGGGGAAGGGGAGGAAGAGGAAGAGGAAGGAGGAGGAGGAAAGGATACTAGTATTTACTTGTACACATTGGTATCCTTCCAGCTTCTAATTTCTACTTCTAGTATCTAACCATTGGTAGAACAAATCAAATCCCATGTTAAAAAAATATTCTGTATCTTCTTTATCCTTTATCTTTAATGTCAACTTATCCATTTCTGCCCAATCTAATATTAATTAAAATGATATTCTCATCCGTAGGGGGTTTCCTCATTTTTTCCAATGTTGGGCAAATGCAACTCTGATCGCAAACAATCATTTTTACCCCAGTTACAGAATGCCGTCGTTTATCAAGATTATGGGATAACAGATCATCAGAGTTGGAAGGGACCTTGTAGGTCATCTAGTCCAACCCCCCCACCCAGGCGGGAGACCCTACACCATTTCTGACAAATGGCAGTCCAGTCTTTTCTTGAAAGTCTCAAGTGATGAGGCTCCCACGTCTCCACAATTGGAACCACAATTTCCCTTTTGCTAAGCGAGGTGGTTGTTAAGTAAGTTGCACCTGATTTTTCTGACCATTTTTTGTGTGCCATGGTTACTAGGTGAATGACGGCAGTCGTTAAATGAATCATACAGCCATTAAGCGAATCTAGCTTCTTCCCCGCATTGGCTTAGCTTGTCGGAAGCTGGGAAGGTCACAGCAGAGATCCCAGGATGCTACAACCGTTGTAAATGCACACCCGTTGCTGACACGAAACTCGCGGTTTCATGATGTGAGTATAGAGATGCTGCAATGGTCATAAGTGTGAGGACTGATTGTAAATCACTGTTTCCATGCTATTGAAACTTGGAATGGTTCCCAAAGGAATTAGAAATCAAGAATTACCTGCAGGACAGGTGTAGCAACCACCCCAGCTGCTATTTCTAACAAAATTTTGAATTTGCTTCAAGAACTTAAAAAAGGCGATTTCGTATTGCTAGAGTGTGTCAACAGTTTTATTTGTTTTCTTCTCAAAGTTTGTTAATTACAGAAGGTTAGGAAATGCTACAAAACAGTATAAAACCCACAATAAATGGCGTAATACCTCTTAAATATGTAACAGAGCTCAGAATATACCAAACCTAAGCACATTTTGGATTATAATACAGTATTTCTTTCAAATATGGCCTGATTTTTTTCACCGGACGGCTGCTCACAAAAGAGAAAAACGTGGTAGATATAAAATGATGAACAGATTTGTGTTTTGTTGAGAAACTGTCTATGTAGCCATTCTGGGTGGGTTAACGCAGATTACAGAGTCGGAAGAGACCTTGTAGGTCATCTAGTCCAACCCCACCCCTGCCCAAGCAGGAGACCCTGCACCAGTGATGGCGAACCTTTTGTTGTTGTGCCGAAAACATGTGCGCCAGCACCCACAGAAAAAAACATCTGCCGTGAGTCACTTAACAACGGTGGCAAGAAAGGTGATATAAAATGGGATGTGACAATGCGACAACCCTGTGCAGGTGCGCACAACATCCCCACCCTGCCCTGTTAACCTGCACTGCGCACGCGCACGCCTCCCAGCTGAGTTTTGGCCTTTTTGAGGCCGTTTTTGCCCTCCCGGAGGCTCGAGGGAAGCCTCTGCAGCCTCGGTAGGCTGAAAAATGGGCCTTCTGGAAATACCGGAAGGAGGCCATTTTCACCTTTCTGGAGGCTCAAGAGAAGCCTCTGCAGCCTCGGTAGGCTGAAAAGTGGGCCTTCTGGAAATACCAGAAGTGCCTGTTTTCAGCCTCCGGAAAGCCTCTGGAGACCAGAGGAGGCCATTTTCACCTTTCTGGAGGCTCAAGGGAAGCTTTTGCTGCCTCAGGAGGCCGAAAAACAGGCCCGTTTTGGCACTTCTGGTATTTCCTTTGAGCCTCCGGGAGGGCGAAAACGGCCTCAAATGGGCTGAAAATCAGCTGGGAGGCATGCGCACTGCAGGTAAGTTTGGCTGAGGCTCGCGTGCTCACACAATGGCTTTGCGTGCCACCTGTGGTACGCGTGTCATAGATTTGCCATCACAGCCCTACACCGTTTCTGACAAATGGCGGCCCAAATGATCTTCTATTTGATAAGGATGCCCCGCAGACGTACATATCTTGCAAGCAGTCCAGGATACCGCCCCAAAAAGGAAATTGTTATACTGAACAAGGTTGCACAGGTGGTCCTCGACTTACGACCCCTTACGAGCCCCAAGTCCCTGTTGCTAAGTGAAACAAAGGCGTCGTGAATTTTATCCCATTTTATATCACCTTTCTTGCCACCGTTGTTAAGTGACTCACGGCAGATGGTTTTTTTCTGCTTGTCAGAAGGTTGCAAAAGGGGATCGCCTGAACCCGAGACACGACAACCGTCGTAAATACGAGTCAGGTGCTGAATTCTGGGCACGTGGCCAAGGGCGATGCTGCAAGGGCCGTAAGTGTGGAAAAACAACGCTAAGTTGCTTTTTTTTCAGTGCCGTTGTAACTTTGAACGGACATGAAATTGAGATGTCGTAAGTCGAGGAGTAGCTGTATATTGCTCTATCTTTCTTGCAAAGCAATCGAATCTGCTTTAAACGGTGGCGCAAACTCATCACGCTTTGCAAGAAAAGAGGAATTTCTCCGCTAGAAGCTTCTATTTCTGTCTGTCCCAATGTTTTCTGATTTTTTTTTCTTTTTCTTTCGGGGGATGATGTAGGGAAGAATGAGAAATGCCAGTTAGTTGAAAGAAATGAAAATAATTTGTACTCAAAGATGGATTTGGATAAAACGAAAGGCTGAACAGCACTGAAATTGTTGTACGCAACCACAACCGTACCAATGTTTGGAGTGTCTCACTGAATTTGGGAGGTCCATATTTCTCCAGGGAGATTTCCCTTCACCTGGAAAAATGCACCCTACTTTTCAGATTTGGGGGTACACTTGACAGAGGTTCAAAATATCTTTCTACTTTCAAAGGACCAGATCTCTATTCCAGAAGCGGCCACTAGAGGGAGAAAACGTTCCACCAACCGAGTTTCTCAGCCTCCGGATCTTTCAAGATTGCCCTCCAACTCTCAGAATTCCCCAGCTAGCATGGGGAATTCTGGGAATTGAAGTCCACACGTCTTAAAAAATGAACAAACGTTGTCTTAGCGCCCGA
Source organism: Pseudonaja textilis (assembly GCF_049901715.1). Classification (NCBI taxonomy): domain Eukaryota; kingdom Metazoa; phylum Chordata; class Lepidosauria; order Squamata; family Elapidae; genus Pseudonaja; species Pseudonaja textilis. Next base: position 91,141,601 of record NC_141993.1, read on the forward strand.
CCCAGTCTTGAATCACCCTTCTTAAGTTTCCCCTTTGCTACAAAATGACAAGATTCGGCGCATCTTTCGACGGTCCCTTTGCCAACAACCGAAAAGCCGGGGAAGAAAGTTTTAAACGATACCGTATGATGCCGTTCAAATCGATGCCAACCACACTTTCTGGAAATCTGCCTGGTAGTAGTAACGTGAGAATGTTGCTTCTTCTCAGGAAAGCAACGTTGCAGTTGGAGTGTCTGAAATTCGATGCAAGGAGGAAGGATCTCCAGATCTTTCTCCCTGTCCATAATGCCCTCAAAGAATTTGGAATGTCGCCGCGCTTGGTTGAGGTTCTTCAAACACAGGATTCGGTCCTTGGGTTGGGTCTCACCTTCATCCGGTTCATCTCTCCTCCAGATTGGAATCCAGGGAGTCCCACCCCGTTTTCTCCTGCAGCCAGTCCACATAGTTGGACACCTTGGTGTAAACCCCGTAGACTTGCTTGCTGCCACATTCTTCCGGTCCACCCCAGGAGACCAATCCTTGGGCCACCCACCTCTGGTTGTCCAAGTCTCGGATGACGAATGCGGCTCCACTGTCTCCAAGGCAGGTGTCCTTCCCTCCTTCATAATAACCAGCACAGAACATGTTCTCTGTCACGCTGTAGTTACCCGATCTGGACTCGTAACTTGTCTTGCACTCCTCGTGGAGGACCACAGGTAGCTTCACGTACTGAAGGACATCCGACAAAGTCTGCATCCCAGAACTGATCACCTCATCCACCGTGATGTTAGGGTTGGAGATGCCCCAACCGGCCACCAAGCCCAACGTGTTGGGTTGAGGTCCTCCCGACTCCCGCGGATCCTGAGGTACACAAACCGGCATGATGTAAGGTCCCATGGTCACCTTCTCTTTCAACTTGACCAATGCGATATCGTGGTTGTAATTCTGGATGTCAAAAGACTCATGGAGGATAATCTCTTCCACCGTCCGGTTGACCGCGTCGATTTTGTTCCGGACGTCGTGAAGGCCAAGGTAGACATTGACGTGTTCTTTGGAGACGGCGGTGAGCGTGTTGTCCCGTCGCTGGGAACGGAGGACGTGGGCGGCAGTCAGCACCCACGATTCGGACAAGAGGGCCCCGCTGCCGAACCACCGGTCATTGGGCACCCGTGACGTGTCCTCGACCACGATCAGAGCTTGCCAGGGGAAAAAGCCAGGTTCTGCGTTTCTCCCGCCGATTATTCGTTTGACCAGGGTGGGCAGAGCGCGGCTGGGTTGTCCACACACTAAGGGAAGAAAATAACACATGGTTAGCCTTTGGCACTTCCGGAAACAGAGCACAAAGTTGCGCATTGCGGTAGATGATGCCAAATTTGCTCTCAGTCGTCCGATGTTCTCCCTACGGCATAGCACAGGTAGTCCTTGAGTTACGACTGCAAGTTGAACCCCAAATGTTTTAAGGGGGAGAAGCGAGCCCGTGGCTCAGTGAGTTTTGTCTCCACTTTACAACCCCCTCTCTTTTTTTTGGGCCAATGGTGTGAAGTGAATCACTGCAATTGGTCAGCGAATTATGTCATCATTAAGCAAATAATTGTTGGAAGCCGGCCGGGAAGGTTACAAAAAAATACACGCCAGTTGCCAAGTGCCTGAATTTTGATCATCTGACCCTGCAACCGTCATAAGTCCTTTTTCCGGTGCTGCTGTAACTTTGAACGGTCACTACGTGAACTGTTGTAAGTCGAGGACTACCTGTATTGGATGGTGATTTTTTTTGAGGGTGGGGGAAAACAGATTGGGTTTAATATCATTGGTAGAGGACCCCTGGATTGACAATAGCCAGCCATCAAAACACCAAAATTTGCATGCACGATTTAACATTTTAAAAAGCTTGCAGTTCGACTTTGTTTTGATATGATACCTCCCCTGCTTTTAAACTTTAATTACAGATGTAACTATAAATATACAATTAGCAGATATATTATAAATAGCAGATTTGTCCCCATGAAACCGGGTGCATGTGAATAGCAAAAGGAAGGACGTTTAGGATTGCAAAATAAAAATAAAAATAAATTCTGTGCCATAAATTATTTTCCAAACGTGCAATTATTTTCCCCAGCATAAATTCCTCTGCAATTCCTCAAGCTTCCCCTGATTAACTTTCTCTTAAAATCCATGCCAAGTTTTTTGTGTGTGTGTTGTTTTTGAGAAGAGACTGGACAGTCACTTGTCCGAAATGGTATGTCCTTCTGAAGCAGGGGGCTGGACTAGAAGACCTCCGAGGCCCCCTTCCAGCTCTATTCTGATTCCTATCTTTATTCCTCCCTGGGGATGGTCACACAGGGATGGTCAAAGAGGTCAAGATGGAAGAGAGGATATCCTCATGGAGGCCATCTTGACTTTTTTGACTTCCCCTGGGGAAGGCAAAAATGGGTGCATGTGGCAGGGCGGGGGTGGAGTGTATGCTGTGCGCCCCCCCCGCGCTCTGGTTTTTGCCATCCTGGGCCTAAAAAAACCAGAGGGGGATTGCTGCAAAAGAAGAAGGAGAAAGAGGAGAAGGAGGAGTAGAAGAAGCAGAATAAGAAGAATTAGAATTAGAATTAGAAGAAAAGGCGAAGGGGGAGGAGGAGGAGGAGGAGGAGGAGGAGGAGGAGGAGGAGGAGGAGGAGGAGAATGATAATAAGACTAATAAGAAGGATTAGAATTAGAAGAAGAAGAAAAGGAGGAGGAGGAGGAGGAGGAGGAGGAGGAGGAGGAGGAGGAGGAGGAGGAGAGAAGAAGAAGAAGAAGAAGAAGAAGAAGAAGAAGAAGAAGAAGAAGAAGAAGAAGAAGAGAAGGAGGGGGAGGGGGAAGAGGAGGAGGGGAAGAGGGAGGAGGAGGAAGAGGAGGAAGAGGAAGAAGAAGAAGAGGAGGAGGAGGAGGAAGAGGAAGAGGAAGAGGAAGAGGAAGAAAGAGAAGGAGAAGGAGAAGAAGAAATTTCTTTTCCCTTCCAATGATCAGCTGTTCCGGATCTCCCTCGCTGTCTTACTGTTTCACCCAGGAGGCTTCCCTGAGGCCCAGGAGGCAAAAAGGGGCATGCGGGTATGTGTCTGTATGTGTGTGCGAAGGGTGTGTGCTGCACAAAGAAAGAGGAGGAGGAGGAGGAGGAGGAGGTATTTCTTCCCTCCCCTTCACGACGATCAGCTGTTCCAGTGATCAGCTGTGCTGGGATTCCCCCTTGCTATCTTACTGCTTCTTCGCCCAGGAGGCTTCCTGAGGCCCAGGAGGCTAAAAGAGCGTGTGTGTGTGTGTGTGTGTGTGTGTGTGTGTGTGTGTGTGTGTGTACTGCGCCCCCGCGCTCCGTTTTTTTTTGCCTCTTGGGCCTCAGGGAATCCTCCTGGGTGGGAGGGCGTAGGCCCCAAAATGGAGCATGAATTGTGCTGCGTGGTCCCCCCCCACAGCCCCCATTTTTTGCCTTCCTGGGTCCTGTGGATGCCATTTGGTAGCAACCCCCCCGGAGGCTCCCCAAGGCCCAGGAGTCAAAAAAAAAAACCACTGCGGTGGGGGGGGGCGTGCTGGGAAAAAGCCACGCCCACCCAGTCACATGGCCACGCTCACGTAGCCCTGCCCGCAGAACCAGTTGTCAAAAAAAAATTGAATCCCACCCCTGACTGCGACCGTCAAAAATACGAGCAAGGGGCCAACTTTTGGCAACGGGTCGTTAAGCGTGGAAAAAAAGGCCCTGAGTCACCTTCCCCCCCCGCCAGTGCCATTTGTCACTTGGAACTGTCGGGAAACGAACCATTGTAAGTTGAGGACTACCTGTAAGGCAGCAGCTTCCCCGGATCCTTTCTTTCAGGATCTGTTCGCCGGCATGGATTTTAAAGAGTAAAAATCTACCCGTTTTAATCACATCCAAAATATTTTTTCCCTGCCCTTCTTCGAAACGGGCTCCTTGGCACGATCTACCAGCAATGATGGAGACCTTGTAGATTAGTGGTCGCCAACCGGTGGGCCGGGGACCACTGGTGGTCCGTGAGAAAATTTGGGTGGTCCGCAGAGAAATGTCCCCTCCAAAGCAAATAATCCAGGCTGCACAGGAACACAAGATTTGCATTGCTTGCATTGCGAACAACATGAGATAGTGAGGGGAGGGGTGAAAGGGTGGAGGAGGGGGACTTGCCCCACTCGCCTCACACGACTGGCCTGGCCACCATGTTGCTTCTTTCCGCTTCTTTCTTCTTCTGCTTTTGGCTGCACGCAAGGAAAGCAGCCAAAGTCTTTCTTTCTCTCCCCCAAACTCCGCCAGAAAGGAGCCTTTGGGACCCTGCAAGGCCTCCTGCTCCAAGAGGCTGCAAAGACTCCTTTCTGGCGGAGTTTTGGGGGAGAGAAAGAAAGACTTTTGCGGCTTCTGCTGATTTCCTTGCATGCAGCCAAAAGTCTCTCCCTCTCTCCCTGAGAAGGGAGCTGGAGACGGTATCCTCCGATCCCAAATAAAGAACGATCGATCGGTAGGAAAACGGGGTGGGAGATTTTCCTGCGGACTTTTTGGGGGGTGGTTTTCCCAAGGTTTCTGGTCCGCGGGATTTAAAAGGATGAGTTTGAAGGGTCCCTGAGATCCAAACGGTTGGCGGCCCCTGCCGTACATGGCCTGGTCCATCATTGCTTATTTGTGCATCTCAAAATACCTCGGTGTGATGCGAAGGCCCGCATGGCCACACATGGCGGGTGCGGGGAGGCTGCCACATCGTTTGGTCTAGCTACGACGGGCTGCTCGTTCTTCGGAGCTGAAATAGGACCCCAGCCACACAACACAACAGAAGACGGAAAGTTGTAGTGTAGAGTTGTCGCTCGGACATCTTGAGGGGATATGCCCTTAAATTTAGGCTCTGTTTGCAAGGATGATGAAGGCTAAAATGTACGAAGAATGGTTGCAGGAATTGGGGGTGTCCAGTTTAATGGAAAGAAAGATTAGAGGGGACAGGAGAGGAGTCTTCCAGGATTTGAGGGGCTGCCCCAAAGAAGAGGGAGTCAAGCTATTCTCCAAAGCAGGACAAGAAGGTGGGGGTTGGACTAGAAGACCTTTGAGGTCCCCTGCAGTCCTGTGATTCTGGAAGGGAGGAAATGGATGGAAACTAATCCAGGAAAGAAGCAATCTGGAATCATTTCCTAACAGTGAGAACAATTAAACCGTGGAATGGCTTGCCTCTAGAAAATTGCGGGTGGGGGCTAATTGTGGGTTTAGTAATTAAAAAATAAAAATCATGAGTGCACGGAAATGGATAAATTGACCGTGGAATTAAAAGGAAAAGTCGATTAAGAATACTGTGCAATATTGGAGAAATGGTATCATTGGATTGACAATAGAAATAAGAAAATGTATATAATAGATATAGAAGGTAGAGAAATAGTTATGTATAGATTGTATAGTCAGTGATGGCTAACATTTTTGTCCTGGCGTTGCCGAAAGAGAGTGTGTGTGTGTGAGTGTGTGTGTGTGAAAGCGTACGCATGAATGCCTGCACCCATAATGCACTGCGCATGCAACCGCCCCGCTGCATAGCACATGTGACCCCCGTGTGTGTGCCACACGCCTCTGCACATGCGTGCATGGGCCTCCCACACACCACATGTCTCTGTGCATGTGTGTGCCCTGTGTCTCTGCACATAATGTGCGCAACCCCGATGTGGACTGTCTCACCTCTGGGCATGCATTCACATCACTCTCTTGCGCCCTGCCCCTCCTGGGCATGCACGGCAGATACCTAACAATCAGCTGGCTGGAGGGAGGTGCACACACATGCTCAGTGCACCTGATCTGGGGTGGCGGCTCGCATGCCAGCAGAAATGGCTTTCCGTGCTACTTCCGGCACATGTGCCATAGGTTCACCCAGGGGTGGGATTCAAATTTTTTAACAATCGGTTCTGTGGGCATGGCTTAGTTGGTGGGCGTGGCTTGGTGGTCAGGTAATTGAATGACCAACTCAATATCACTCACATCGAGGCGAACCGGTTGTTAGAAGAAATTACAGGGCTAATCCTGTCAGGAAGGCAGGAAGGAAACATTCTGGTGTTACTTACAGAAACTGCCTGTCCGTTAACCCTTATTACATTCTTGGCAGGACTAGACTTCCTGTCTCAGGAATTTCTCTGGAGTTGTTTTCCCCTCCTTTGCTGGTATTTTGCTTGTGTGGAGTGACCAGTCCAAGTTACAATGGCACTGAAAAAAGTGACTTATGACCGTTTTTCAAACTTACGACTGTTGCAAAATCCCCACAGTCATGAGAGGCCAGGTGAGGAGATGCGGGCCTCGATGTGAGTGATATTGAGTTGGCCACGCCCACCCAGTCACATGACCACCAAGCCACACCCACTACCTAAGCCACACCCACAGAACTGGTTGTTAAAGAATTTGAATCCCACCTGTGGTTAGCGTCCAGGATACATCAAACCCAAACACTTCGCTTCCCTCTGCACCCCCGATTGGCAAGCGCGGAGAACCTCCTGGTGCGTCAAACCCACGCAAACCGTGTGGAAGTTCTCCCCCTTGAACGCAAAGACCCCAAATCTACACTAGGTTGCAGGGGTATTGGCGCATAATGCTCCATCTCTACCTCCCCAAGGGATGATGCAATGTGAACCAGGGAACCAGGTCTCTTTGCAACTCCGTGGTTTAACACGTCGTGGGAATGCGGCTGCTAAAGTTCGTCGCGTGAAATTTACATTTGCTGTTTTCTTCTGATGATTCCACGCTTTCGTTAACACCTCTGGCTGTCAGGATTCCAGCAATCGCCCTAATGAAATCATGATTCCTGAGCCAAACTTCAAAAAACTTCAAAGGATTTACTAGAGGCCACATACTGGCACTGCCCTGTATGAAGCCAACACTGGCATACATAATTTACGTGACCCTGTTTCCCCCCTCTCTCCTGGGTGTGTCATAAATCAGATTCTCCAATTGAGCACCTTCACCGTCTGGGTGTCACCCATCACGTTCTTCAATTAAATATATTTGTGGTCAAAAGCTCTGGTATTTTAGTTACAATCTTTTAAAGAGAAGACTTGGAATATACTTCCGCTTTCAAATACTACACTGGTCTTCCAAATTTCCTTCTTTCCCTTTTTTTTTAATGGCAACTACTAAAACACGCATACGAATGTCTACCATTCCGTCGGATGAAGTTACAATTCATAAAATCCTGGATTGCGTAGAGATGGATAGACTCGCCATGAAATGAAACGATAAAGAAGATTCAGAATATTACTCAAACTGGAAGATTTGGTATCAATAGGGAGAGAGTAAAACATGAAAAATATAGATTAAAAGAGGAAATAAAATTGGCACATTGGCATATAGGTAGGACCAACGAGAAACTGTTGAAATCAAGAAATTGCCAGAAAATGGAGATCTAGGTAAATATTCATATTTAATTTATAATATATATGTAGTTATTATACTGAAAAATATATAACATACCTTCTCTTATGGCTATGGAATAGAGAGCACAGTACACAGACTATAATTATGTAGGTTTCTCTCTGATTCCTCTCTCTCTCTCTCTCTCTCTCTCTCTCTCTCTCTCTCTCTCTCTCTCTCTATATATATATATATATATATATATATATATATTAGATCTTTGGTTATTCGGGTTTTCTCCCGCGTAAATTTGCAGTATCTAGGCAAGCGTTGATGAAGTCTCATTCATCATCTTCAGGCTTGTGTCTTCCAGCTCTGTGCTTCTCAGAGTGATGTGAGATTGCAGCTGCTTCTTCCTTTTAAGCTCACATCACTCCGAGAAGCACAAAGCCGAAGACACAAGCCTGAAGATGATGAATGAGACTTCATCGAAATGTTGCCTAGATACTTCCAATCTTACGTGGGAGAAAACACGAATAACCAAAGATCCACATACAAATACCCGTGAGAACCTCAGAATATATATATGTGTGTGTGTGTGTGTGTGTGTGTGTGTTTGTGTGTACTTAGTGTTAATATGACTTTTTTCTCTTTGGAACCAATGACCTACAGTATATACATGAATCACTTTTTACCAATAATATTAAGGCACTGTGAATTAGTATTACCAATACTATGAATAACTGTCAAGTATTAATTGTATGTATTGTTTATTGTACCGTCAAAAAACGATGCTGAAAGATATTGACGCATCTTCTATTATAGAAATTTTTGTAAACTTTTTAATATTTTGAATTTCAATAAAGTATTTTTTTTCAATTTTTTTTTTAAAAAACCAAAGGAAAGTTTTATGAGTTGACACTGGTCTCCCCAGGAAGAAAACCCAGTTAGTAGCCAGCTTGCCACACCCTCGGCTCTGTCCTGTCCCCCATCTGAGAAGAAAACCTAGTTAACAGCTGGCTTGTCTTTTCTGAAAACCGACCACACCCTCCAGAGCAGGGGTCGGCTGCCACTGGTCTGCTCCGGTTTGGGCAAATTGGTATCTAATTTTATGGCCAGTTTGGAGAATGGGCAAATCTCACCTCTGGCTGGCCCCGCCCCTCCTGCCCTGCCCCTCCCAGGAATCTCTAAAGGGCCCATTTTGGATCCTAGTTAAATCCAGGCCGAGCATAGAGTCTCGGGAGGCAAAAAACAGGCCTCCCGGAAGTTCGGGAAGGCCGGAAATGAGCCCATTTCCATCCTCTATCAGGCCTCGGGAGCCCGGGAGAAGCTGTTTTCACCCTCTCGGAGGTTCAGGGAAAGCCTCCTGAGTCCGGGGAGGGCGAAAATGGCCCTCCCACCATGCTGCAGGAGGCCAACTAGGCCACGCCCACCATGGCCACGCCCACTCAGTCCCCAGGCAGAGAACCGGTTGCTAAAAATTTTTTTTGGAGCCTGCCCCTGTGGCCTCGAGGCGTCTCGTTGGACCTTGGTGTCAAGTTGCTGATGTAGGAAGGAGCTTTTGCAGAAGGCGATCACAATTTTGGCCTTTTTGGAAAGGGTGTGTGTGTGTGTGTATGTGTGTGTGTGTGTGTGCTGGGGTGGTGGTGGGGAATTGGAGTACCTGGCTGGCAGGTGGGTCGACGGGTCCCCAGCTCGCTGCTTCTCCAAACTCCTTTGGCGTCGCAGGTGAAGATCCCTGCCGAAAAGAAAAACGTGGAAATCTGATTATAGGGGGCGACATCAAGAATTGCAGAGACGGTTACAGATTTACAGATTAACAGAGTTGGGAGGGACCTTGTAGGTCATCTAGTCCAACCCCACCTGCCCAAGCAGGAGACCCTACACCATTTCTGACAGAGGGCAGTCCAGTCCCTTCTTGAAAGCTTCCAGGGATGAAGCTCCCACAACTTCCAAAGGCAACTTCTGTTCCATGGGTGGATTGTTCTCCCTGTCAGAAAGTTTCTCCTTATTTCCAGGTTGAATTTCTCCTTGTTCAGTTTCCATCCATGATTCCTTGTCTGGCCTTCAGGTGCCTTGGAGAATAGCTCGAACCCCTTCTTCCTCCTCTCTGGGGCAGCCCCTCAAATATTGGAAGATGCTCTCTGTTGTAGATCGAAGTAATGAGAGGCTCAGACCAGAGCATAAGTGGAACAGGCTTTATTCAGGGAATAAAGGGTCGTCGCGTCTGCTTACTAACAGGCAGACCTGGCTAGCGAACGACAACTGGCTCAGCCCGACAGCCGGCTTTTATAGCCGACTGTCAAACGGAGCCAGCCAATGGGAGCTGCTCGTGCTCCCGCTTAAAGAACGGACCTGGTTGTAAACCCCAACCAGTCCCAAAGACATAACACTCTCCTGTCTCCCCTGGTCCTTCTCTTCCCTAGACTAGCCAGGCCCAGTTCCTGCAAGTCCATCATATGTTTTAGCCTCCAATCATCCCCTCATCATCCTGGTTGCTCTTTTCTGCACCCTTTCTAGAGCCTCAACCTCTTTTTTATAGTGTGGTGACCCAAACTGGATGCAGGACTCTAGGTGTGGCCTTACTAAGGCTTGATCGAGTGGTATTAGCACCTCACCTGATCTCGATTGTGATGCGAGTAGTGTTACATCCAAATATATTTGATTCTACTTTATACTGTTTCCATCTTCCCTGAACAGAATTCACAAAGGTCAGAGAATTGTCGTCTGAATGCATCTGCACAATTAACAGGTTTTTTTTTTGGGGTACAAGCATCATGTCGTTCCCCCACCCCCCCAGGAAGACACTCACCTGTGACGTTGGGGACCATTTGGTAGAACGGCTCATGGCAGACATACCGGATCTCCGACTGGTACGTGGTCAGGTTTTGCGGGGTGGAGAAGGTGACGAAACTGTGTGAGATTTCTCGGGGGCTTTGCAGTCTGCAACTGGAGACAGGGGGACAGAAGGGAGGGGTGACTTCCGAAAGAAGAGCTGCACAATCCTCCTAGTCTTGACCTCGAGGGAAGCCCCCCCATCGCCCCCCCTCCAAGAAGAATGGAATATTTTGGGGAACCATTAAGAGGCAGAATGTTATATTTTCCCCAAAGGAGGAAATGTTTTTAAAGACAGAAAGCAGCCCCCAAGTCTTCCTTTCTTCCCTTTCTTTCTTTCCTTCTTTCCCTTCCCTTCCTTCCTTCCCTTTCTTTCTTTCCTTCCTTCCCTTCCTTCTTTCCCTTCCCTTCCTTCCTTCCCTTCCCTTTCTTTCTTTCCTTCCTTCCCTTTCCTTCCTTCCTCCCTTCCCTTTCTTTCTTTCTTTCTTTCTTTCTTTTTCTTTCCTTTCTTCTTTCTTTCTTTCTTTCTTTTTTCTTCCTTCCTTCCTTTCTTGCCTTCCTTCCCTCCCTCCCTGCCTCCTTCTCTCCCTTTCTTTCTTTCTTTCTTTCTTTCTTTCTTCTCTTCATTCCTTCCCTTTCTTTCCTTCCTTCCCTTTCTTCCCTTTCTTTCTTTCCTTTCTTTCCTTCCTTCCTTCTTTCCTTCCCCTTCCTTCCCTTTTCTTTCTTTCTTTCTTTCTTTCTTTCTTTCTTTCTTTCTTTCTTTCTTTCTTTCTTTCTTTCTTCTCTTCCTTCCTTCCCTTTCTTTCCTTCCTTTCCTTCCTTCCCTTCTTTCTTTCCTTCCTTCCTTCTTTCCTTCCTTCCTTCCCTTTCTTTCTTTCTTTCTTTCTTTCTTTCTTTCTTTCTTTCTTTCTTTCTTTCTTTCTTTCTTTCTTTCTTTCTTTCTTTCTTTCTTTCTTTCCTTCCTTTCTTCCTTCCCTTCCTTCCCTTCCTTCCCTTTCTTTCTTTCCTTCCTTTCCTTCCTTCTTTCGTACCTTATGATTCTTGACTCCTGATGAATGTATCTTTTCTTTTATGTATACTGAGAGTATTTACACCAAGACAAATTCCTTGTGTGTCCAATCACACTTGGCCAATAAAAGAATTCTATTCTTCCTTCCTTCCTTCCTTTCCCTTCCCTTCCTTCCCTTTCCTTCCTTCCTTCCCTTTCTTTCCTTCCTTCGTTTCTTTTCTTTCTTTCCTTTCTTTTTTCCTTCCTTCCTCCCTTCCCTTCCCTTTCTTAACAGTTTATTTACACATTTTCATTTAACATGCATAAGTGCTTTGTGAACAGTGTATTGCCTGGGTCAATTTGCTTTCATAATAATACTTTTCCAGCTTCTAATTCCTATTATCCAACCATTTATAAAACAAATCTGATGTTCAAAAATACTCCGTATATTCTTTTTCTTTTATCTTTAATGTCAGTCTGTCCATTTCTACGCAATCTAATATTTTTTTAATTGCACTTTTCTTCTCTCGGTGTTACCTCATTTTTCCAGTAGTGGCCAAATACAATCTTTGCTTCTATCATTAAATACATTAAATCCAAATTCCCCTTATCATAATTCTCTGGTATTATACCTAACAAAAATATTCCTGGCTTATAATCTACACGAAGCTTTAACATGTGTGAAAGCAAAGAAACATTGGACCAAAACAAAAATGCATACATGGTGAGCCCCCAAGTCTTTCTTAATAGCCCACAGCAGATGCTGGCACTTAAGGAGATAAAAGAGTTGAATGAAAGAGGAAGCCAACTATCTAGATGGCTCCATTCATAAGCAAAGCAAATACTGCCAGCAGAAGCCCATTCAAGACAGGATATTTCGAGAAACTCCTTTGCAGCAAAGTTTGACAGCTAACAAAAACCGAGTTAGTAGGATTATAACAAGCAGCTCCTCACCAAAAATTCAGCACAGGACAAAAGCCATTCGCCACAATAGCAATTGCCCAACACCCTCTTTAGAAACACAAAGCCCATATTGCACAAATCCCAAACTTCAAAGTTACAGAAACTAAGATCCATCTACCTATTCCGCCATTTGATCAGCTGCCCCAAAACCGGAAACAGAACCGGCGGTTCTGTTTCATCATTAACTGAATCTTTCTTTCCAATCAGCCTCCATGTTATTCCCAGCGTCTTTCTCTCAGTTTGGAACTGAACCACATGTGTTACAGATTAACCGAGTTGGAAGGGACCTTGTAGGTCATCTAGTCCAACCCCCCACCCCACCCAGCAGGAGACCCGACAACATTTCTGACAGACGGCAGTCCAGTCTTTTCTTGAAAGCTTCCAGGGATGAAGCTCCCACAACTTAAGAAGGCAACTTCTGTTCCACTGAATATCGAATAACAGAGTTGGAAAGGATCTTGGAGGTCATCTAGTCCAACCCTCCCATCCAAGTAGGAGACCCTACGCTATTTCTGACCGACGGCAGTCCAATCTCTTCTTGAAAGCTTCCAGGGATGAAGCTCTCACAACTTCTGAAGGCAACTTTTGTTCCATGGGTTATCACTTCAAATGGTCACTAAATGAACTGTTCTGACCAAGACTTCCTAGACCGTAATTGTGCACACACTTATTTTAAAAAACAAGTCTTATTTTATTGCAACGCTGGGAATGGTTTTCATTCCCAGACGGTAATGAATCTCAAACAGTCCCTCGAGATAAGCATTCACCTTTCTGTCCTGTGAAGTGCTGCCAATCACAGAAGTGTCAAATGAATTAAGGAAAAACAACAACCAAAGTTATAAAGAGCTTCAAGAATGAATCTGAACCGAACGAACGACCTTGCTTCCTGCAAAGGTTTTGTCACCTTGGCCTGACCTTTATCCCTTATGGGAAGGATAATCACCTCCCAGCCTTACTCCTGAGTCGCCCCTTTTGTCTCAGCTGCTCTCGCCTTCCAGCAGCTCTGTGCATACGCGCACTGGGAACAGGCTCCCCTGGGTCCTCTGCCTCGCTGCTGCCAGACTCTGAAGGCTCCCAAGGCAGCACCCCACTCCCAGATGGTCCTGGCCCCCATCTCGGCATCGGATGCAGGACCCTCATCCGAGTCCTCCACCGACTCCCGGACTGGTCCCCGTTCTTCCCCACTGCCCAATTCTGCTGCCGTCTGCACAGGCTGCTGGCGAACCACAACGTGAATAGCTGTAAATGGAGGACAACCTTCAAGTGCTTCTGTGGTTACCGAAGGCAGGTATAGAAGCTTTTTCCTGAAGGGAATGTCTGTTGCGGCCTGCCAGCGGCCAGTGGAGCTGGCGGCAGATTCGGACAGTGAGGAGGTTGGGGAGGAACCTGGGCCAGCCCTGGAGTCTGGGGAAGGTTCTGACGTGAGTTCTGCATCGGAGGCAGAGATGGGGCCAGGGCCGTCCGACAGTTATCAGCTGCCTTCGGAGTCAGAGATCAGTGGGGAAGAAGAACAGCCGGAGCCTGTTCCCAATGTGCACATGCACAGAGCTGCCAGATGAAGGGAATAGCTAAGGAACAAGGGTGGACTCGGGAGTAAAGACTCAGGTGGACGGTGAATGGCCCCTCCCAGAGAGAATAAAAGAGGAGCGAAAGGAGAGTGAGGGTGAAGATGTGTTCCTGACTCCTTGCCAAGTCATTGCTGCTACAGCATGGCGTTTGGAAGCTATCGGCTTGACAATTCTCCAAGCCTGATCAAGGTCTGTAGTTGTGCAATCTCATGAAAGGCTGTTGGCCGGGACTTTGCTGGAGAGGAATTCCCTTTAATCTAAATAAAAGGGGTTTTATCGGGACGAGGAGTTGGCTTCAGGATCTTGGGAAGGTCTAGGACAAAACAGTGCCACCCCTCCACCCCCCCAAAAATGAAGCAAATCCTTCAGACCTTCCTGAAAAACGCACGTGAGAGATTTTATTCACCTTTTATTTTCCGCCATGGGGTAGCCGCGGCCTGTCTCCTTCAAACAACTATGAATCACAGGGATGCTGGCAATGATGAATAATAAGGTATTAATAGGCTGTTTTAGAATGCGGTGCGAATGTGCTCAGTCTCCCTTGCCCGAAGGAGGTAAAATGAATTAATCCCCTGAATAAATTAAACCCGTCGTGCCGTTTTTTTTTTCTATATGCTGAGAGGCCAGATGATGCAAAGATGATTTGCGGGATGCAAATCAATAAATGGATATTTTTACCAGAGAGGGCTAAATGGGCTGCTTTGACCTGAAGAAAATATATATATATACAAATGTCTTTTTTTCTACTTGGAAACCACTTTTGAACTTTTGTGTTTTCTTTTCCTAATTTCCCTAATATTTGCATTCTTCTTCTTCTTCTTCTTCTTCTTCTTCTTCTTCTCCTCCCTCCTCCTCTTCTCCTCCTCCTCCTCCTCCTCCTCCTCCTCCTCCTCCTCCTCCTCCTCCTCCTCCTCCTCCTCCTCTCCTCTTCTTCTTCTTCTTCTTCTTCTTCTTCTTCTTCTTCTTCCTCCTCCTCCTCCTCCTCCTCCTCCTCCTCCTCCTCCTTCCCCTCCTCCTCTTCCTCTTCCTCCCTCCTCCTCCTCCTCCTCCTCCTCCTCCTCCTCCTCCTCCTCCTCTTCTTCTTCTTCTTCTCTTCTTCTTCTTCTTCTTCTTCTTCTTCTTCTTCTTCTTCCTCCTCCTCCTCCTCCTCCTCCTCCTCCTCCTCCTCCTCCTCTTCCTCCTCCTTCTTCTCCCCTCCTCCTCCTCCTCCTCCTCCTCCTCCTCCTCCTCCTCCTCCTCTTCTTCTTCTTCTTCTCCTCCTCCTCCTCCTCCTCCTCCTCCTCCTTCCCCTCCTCCTCTTCCTCTTCCTCCTCCCTCCTCCTCCTCCTCCTCCTCCTCTTCTTCTTCTTCTTATCTCCCTATAAAAGCGAAGCACCACTCACACATCATCACAAAATCTCCAGAACAGTAAAGCCTACAAACTTGAAATTTGGCACCTATGTTCCTCTTGGCTTGTCACTAAGAAAGGATTTTTTTAAATGACCATCAGAGCATTTAGAGTATTTCCTATATTATTATTATTATTATTATTATTATTATTATTATTACGCTCTGATGCTAAGGAGTTCTATTCCCGCTCCCCACCTGAAGAGAAATCTCTTCCAAATGCAAAACACAAGCAGAGGAGTTTCAGTTTCACAGCACCAAGCAGCCTTAGTACAGAACAGTTGAGCTAAGCCACGCCCAGGTTCCTTGCTGTCTCCTTGTTCACACAGCAAATACTCTTTCAGTTTCCAAACAGCCCTCAACTGTCTCACACACTGACAGGACACTGGCCAGAGGAATACCGACGGATGCTGGTAGGCAGAGGTACAATTTCCGCCCCTTATTTTCCTCCCCCAAAACTAAGCCTCACCACAAAGTTTCGTAGCGAGCTAGTAAATTAATAAAACTATGTTTAAAAAAAAGAGGATATTTTTTTACAGTTGCTACAGAAAATTCCCCTGAAAGAAACTGACTTTCCACCACCAAAAGGAAGCCCCCCAAAATGGTTGTAAAAATTGGGCACGATTCCCATAACACTGCTTAATGTCGGAAGGTCCGGCCACCATCTGTACAGATAGTCCTCCACTTACAAACATTCGTTTAGGGTCTGTTTGAAGTTTACAAGGGCATTGAAAAAGGTGATTTACGACGGTTGCAGCACCCATGGGATCCAACATTTTGGCACTTGGCAATGGACTCGTATTTATGACGGTCGCCGGGTCAATGGGGAGAGCCAGATTCACTGAAAGACTGTGTGACTCACTTAGGGATTCATTTAACAACGGTGGCAAGAAAAGCTGTCCAAATGAGCCATTTCAGGCAATGTCTCGCTTAGCAACATAAATTTCTCGCTCAGTTGTGGTCGTAAGAAGAGGACTACCAGGCTTATAACCTGGGCTGTCTATTTTGATGCAGCATTTTCAACTGTTTTTATATTTTGTCTTTTTACAAATGTTATTTTACTTTCTTATTCAATCTGCCTTTGGATGATGTATTTCCTGTCTGGCCGCTCACAGAGGGTCAGATTAGGTCACCATACCTCTTCAGCCCTTATTCTTAACGCCGGTCCGCCACAGGGTTGCGTGTTGAGTCCCTTACTCTTTACTCTTTACGTGCATGACTGCATTCCCACTCACGCTAGTAATACTATTGCTAAATTTGCAGATGATACAACAGTGGTAGGACCCATCTCCGGTGTGTGTGTGTGTGTGTGTGTGTGTGTGTGTGTGTGTGTGTGTGTGAGTCTGCCTACTGAGATGAGGTGGACCAACAGTTGCTTTTGGAGACAATAATTTGGTCCTCAATACCAATAAGACCAAGGAGCTGATAGTGGGTTATACAGAAGGAACAGATCAGACCTCCAGCGCTTGCTTATCCATGGAGACCGAGGGGAGCAAGTGGCCAGTTTTAAGTTTCTGGGTGTTACCCTAAAAGAGGATCTTGCCTGGGGGGGGGCTCACATTGCAGCCCTGGTCAACAGGGCCCAGCAGAGATTCTACTACCTGAGGCTTCTCAGGAAACAAACAACTGGATGAAAAACTGCTGGGGACCTTCTACCGCTGCACCATGGAGAGTATCTTAATTTACTCCACCTCTGTCTGGTTTGCCAATTGCACAGGGGCAGATAGGACAGCGCTCCAGAGGATTAAAGTCATTGCCCAGAGGATCCTGGGCTGCCCTCTCCCCTCTTTGGAAGAGCTTTAGAGCTCCCGCTGCCTTAAGAAAGTCCAAAACATCCTCAAAGATCCATCTCATCCTGGGAACCCTTTTTTTGAACTATGACCACCTGGCAGACGGTACAGGATAATAATAAAAACAAGGACAAACAGGCTGGAAAACAGCTTCTATCCCAGGGCAGGAGCTCTTTTGAATTCTACTGTATAGGGCAATATAAATGCAATATCGGGTTTTTAATTCAATTGTATAGAATGTGAAGGATGTGTGTTTGTGTTTATTTTCATAGTCATAATATACACTGAAGGTGGTATTTAATTTCATTGTACGAGGTGCAATGACAATAAAATAGAGTAAAAAGTAAAGTAAAATATAAAGTAAAGTGTAAAGTATAAAGTAAAGTAACGTAAAAAGTAAAGTACAAAGTAAGGGAAAGTATAAAGCGGGTGGGATTCAAATTTTGTAACAACCGGTTCTGTGGGCGTGGCTTAGTTGGTGGGCGTGGCTTAATGGTCATGTGACTGGCTGGGCATGGCCAAGTCAATATCACTCACATCGAGGCACGCATCTCCTCGCCTGGCCTCTCATGACTGTGGGGATGCTGCAACAGACGTAAGTGTGAAAAATGGTCATAATTCACTTTTTTCAGTGCCACTGTAACTTTGAATGGTCACTCCACACAAGCAAAGTACCCGCAAAGGAGGGGGAAAAAACTCCAGAGAAGTTCCAGAGACAGGAAGTCTAGTCCTGCCAAGAATGTAATAAGGGTTAACGGAGAGGCAGTTTCTGTAAGCAACACCAGAATGTTTCCTTCCTGCCTTCCTTACAGGATTAGGCCAGTAATTTCTTCTAACAACCGGTTCTCCGGACTGCTTAGAATGTTAACAACCGGTTCTAGAGAATAGGTGAGAACCGGTAGAATCCCACCCCTGGTATAAAGTAAAGTTAAGTGAAGTAAGCTAAACTAAACTAAAATTAACTTATTGGTTGATCTGAAATTAATACACTTGTATTTTTCATGTTAGATGTTTTCTCGAGTTTTGAGTGCCTCCCAGAGTCAATCGGAGTTTGGTGCTTGTAGATTAACATTAAAAAATAATAATTAATAAATTAGGTGACCTAAAAGGAATAAATGTAGTCCTCTACTTACGACCACAATGGAGCCCAGAATTGAGGGTGTGGAGGGAGAAATTTGCGTAGTGAGTTTTGCCCCCATTGTACGACTTTTCTCACCACATTTGTCAAGCGAATCGCCGCAGCTGTTCAAGTTAGCGAGACGGTTGTTAAGTGAATCCCAGCTTCCCCTGTAGACTTTGCTTGGCGGAAAGTCGCAGAACGGGATCAACGTGAGGCCTGGGATGCTGCAACGGTCATAAATATGAGGTAGTGGCCGAGCCACTGTGAATTTTGATCACTTTTGACTGTGGGGAGGGAGGCTGCAATGGTTGTAGGTGTGGAACGGTCACTAAGTGAACTGCTGTAAGTCGAGGAGGACTCCCTATAACTGCTTCCAGGAGATGTTTTCTCCGCGGCCCCTGGTCTGAGCCATGTGCAGGAAGTCCAGTCCAAAGGTGAACGACTTGTATGGGTGTTTTTCCTCTCTTCCCATAAATACAACCTCTCTCTCTCTCTCTCTCTCTTTCTCTTCTTTCTTTCTGTTTTTGTCTGTCTCTTTATCTCTCTCTGTCTCTCTCTTTCCGTCTCTCTCTTTCTCACACTCTCTCTTTTCCTCTTTCTTTCACTTTCTCTCTCTTTCTCTCACTTCTCTTTCCCTCGTTCTCACTTTCCCGCTTTCTTTTTCTCTTTCCCTCCCCTTTTCTCTCTCTCTCCTTTCTCTCTCTTTTCCTTTCATTTGCTTTCTCTCCCTCTTTCCCTCTCCCTCCCTCTTTTTCTGTCTCTCTTTTATCTCACTCTCTCTCTTTCCCTCCTTTTCTCTCTCCTTTCTTTCTCTCTCTCTTTCTCTCTTTTCCTCTTTCATTTTTTCTCTCCCTCCCTCTTTTTCTGTCTCTCTTTATCCCACTCTCTCTCTCTTCCCTCCCCTTTTCTCTCTCTTTCCGCTTTCTCTTTCTTTTCTTTCTTTTCCTCTTTCATTTTCTTTCTCTCCCTTCCTTTTTCTGTCTCTCTTTATCTCACTCTCTCTCTCTTTCCCTCCCCTTTTCTCTCTCTTTCCTCTTTCTCTCTCTTTCTCTCTCTTTTCCTCTTTCACTTTCTTTCTCTCCCTCCCTTTTTCTGTCTCTCTTTATCTCACTCTCTCTCTCTTTCCCTCCTTTTCTCTCTCTCTTTTCTTTCTCGTTTCCTCTTTCATTTGCTTTCTCTCCCTCCTTCCCTCTCCCTCCCTCTTTTTCTGTCTCTCTCACTCTCTCTCTCTTTCCCTCCCCTTTTCTCTCTCTCTCCTCTTTCTCTCTTTTCCTTTCATTTTCTTTCTCTCCCTCCCTCTTTTTCTGATTCTCTTTATCTCACTCTCTCTCTCTTTCCCTCCCTTTTTCTCTCTCTCTTTCTCTCTCTTTCCCTTTTCTTTTTCCTTTCTCTCTCCCCCCTCTCTCTCTCCCCACCCACAAAACACACGCGATTTCTCAAGGCAACCTGCGTGGCCATCTCGGTCCTTCATGAAGGAATTCCTCGAAACCCACGCCTGCTTCCTTAGCCCGCTTTTCCTGGCCTGATTGCTGTTTGTTGTTCTCCGTGGTTCACGTTTAAAAGCAGCACAAGGCCGCTTTTGTGAACAGGAATGGAAAGATAAGGCCTGAATCTGTCAGTTCAAAGGTCACCCCTCATTTCCTGGCTGGGGAAATTAAGTCCTTGTTTGATTTTTAATGAGGTTGGTCCACTTATTTTTAATTTTTATTCTTAACTTTTTTTTAGAGGGCCTTTGAAATGCTCTGACTGCACGGTGGGAAGTGGCAGGATTGATGCTCTTGGCAGACAGCTGGTCCTTTGCATCCTTTTGGAGGGTCGTGGAGGCCACTCGGAGGTTTATTTGTGACCTCACCCAAGTAGTGCAAATGGGTGTGCGGCCTCACAGGCATCACCTGTCTCCAGTCTACAACGTGGTTCTTTCATCAGTTCCGCAACCCTTTGCACCACTCAGGTGACCCTGAGGACACGGATAGACCTCCAAGTGGCCTCAACGACCCTCTAAAAAGATGCAAATGACCAGCTTTGTCTGCAATGAGTATCAACCCTTCCCTTCCCCACCATCCAGTCAGAGCTGAAGAAGCTTCTTGGATGAGAAGCGAAAGATCTTCAAAAGAAGAAAAAAACAAGGAAGTCCAGACCTTTTGAGAAAAGCACTTTTGACTGATATCCTATCAAAGAACGATCCCGATTTCTTGTCCCTTGCAAATTCTTCCGGTCCTCAGTTCCTTCAATGGCTGGCATCCGTTGGGTGAAATCTCTCAGGACAATTTCAGTCCCACAAAGAGAGGTTCTACACCAGTGGTTGTCTATCTTCTACACCAGTGGTTCTTCACCGTGGATTTCTTTGAAATATCTTGTGTGGTCACGGGACCCTCAAGACTTAAGTCAAGATTTAAATCATAACAGTTCTTCTACCTTTGCTGACCCCGTCCCTGGGACTACATCACTGCCCCACCACCCAGGTACCACAGGTTGAGAACCATTGTTCTACACCAACGCTAGGAAATGTCAAGGCTTCTAACTGGAAAGAATGATCTAGAAAGGAGTTGGGCTCCCATCCGTTAGATGCCTTCAAGAGGACTCCAGATAGACCTCTGAATGTCATGGTGGACTCAGCAGAACTAGAGTCCACCATGACTCTAGAGTGACATAAGACATAAGAATTTATTTGTCATTACACTCGCGAGCGGGTGCAACGAAATGAGGTGCTCTTCCACAAGTAAAACTGGACAACACCATTGAAAGAAAAATAAAACTAGACACAACAGACCATACAATAATCTCTATACAGTTTAAAAATGTAAATACCCCCTTACTCTCAGCCATTAAATTCCACAAAAATCTTATGACCCTGCATTCAAACTCAAAACTGCCCTTGGATAAAAACTGTTCTTAAATCTAGTCGTCCTTGTTCTTAATACCCTGAATCTCCTTCTCGATGGTAATAGTTCAAAGAGCTGATGTCCCGGATGAGAGGAGTCATTCAATATATTAAATATCTTCCTCTTACATCTATTCCTATACAGTTCTTCCAAAGAGGGGCGTGAGCAGCCAATGATGTTTTGGGCCATCTTAATCACCCTCTGAATTGCCTTTTTCTCTGCCACTGTGCAGCTCGAGAACCATACACAGAGACAGTAGGATAATCTACTCTCAGTTGAACTCCGAGTGTAGAGAGTGGTCTTCTTTTCTACTCAGAGGTCCTCGCTCTGCCTTGATGTCCCTCAACCTTGGTCGCCTGAAGACGGGTGGGCTTCAACTCCCAGCGTATTAGGAGTTGAAGTCCCTCCAACTTCCAATGGCCAAGGTTGAGAAACGCCGTTCTACTTAAAGTTGAGGCTAGCTCTCACTTCTGTTGGCATCTTGTAGGTCTTTCTTTGGTTCTTCAGCTGTTCCACACATCTCCTGGCCTTGTTGGTTGACGAAGGGGGTCAACCCGAAACCCAAACGTTTCATGGCCCAAGAGCTTGAGAAGTGACCATAAAAACAGCAGCCACCAGAAAACGATGAGTAGCCGGAATATCCTCCTGGGATAAGCCGACGCAGAGAGGTTCTTCGCCATCAAAACATTAGCGGGTGGCACCTCCACGTTGTGTTGTATGAATCACATCGCCACAAGAGGCAGATGGGCTATGATGCACCCCACACTGACGGGTTCCAGGCTTCTGATCCAACCGTTTGATCATGCGATGGCTTCTTGGAGCCCACCAACCAACCAGATGGCTCTTTGGGAACCACCTACTCATAAAGGAGAAGATTTCCAAGCTCTGAAAAGGAGGGCTCCGTGGCGCTCTCTGAGCGCGGTTGTTACCCTGCAGACATTTCGTTGCCCGACAAGGGAACATCATCAGTGCTAGAACAGAGTGGGGTTTGGGGAGTGGAGGAGGAGGTAAAAGGAGAGGAGAAGGAATATGGAGGAAAAGGAGAGGAGAAGGAGTAGAGGGGCGTTCTTGGTCCTCCCTGAGGTTGTTTTCATGTAGACCTTTCATTAACCAGTTAGGGAATAGCATCAGTGCTGCAAGGGAAGGTGGTTTGCGAAGGGAGGAGGGTGCGGATGTGGAAGTGCAGGAGGAGGGAGGAGGAGCAGGTGGAATTGGAGGAGGAAGAAGAGGAGGAAGAAAAAAAAATCCCATAGCCCCCCCTCTTCCTACTCATTCCCCACTCCTTTGTAGCACTGATGATGTTCCCTAGTTGGGTCTTGAAATGTCTGCAGGAAAAGTAGCAAGCTCACAGAGCACAAAGGACTCCATAGTCCTTCCTCCTCCTCCTCCTCCTCCTCCTCCTCCTCCTCCTCCTCTCTGCAACCCCCCTTCCTTCTAGCACTGATGATGTTACCTAGTGTGGGTAATGAAACGTCGGCAAGAAAGCCTCCAAGCTCAGAGAGCACCAAGGACCTCACAGTCTTTTTCCGCCTCCTTCTCTCCACAAACTCCTCTCCCTTCTAGCACTGATGATGTTACCTACCTGGGTCATGAAACGCCTGCAAGAAAGAAACCCAGCTTGAAGAGGGCCAAAGCACCCCTCAAGCCCCTTACTCCAGAGGTGGCGAATTCAGCCGGTTCCGACCAGTTCTGGAGAACCGGCCAATCACTGACTGGCCCCACCAACCCCATCTCTCTTCTCTGCCTCCCATTGAGTCCCAGATGATCGTCTGGGTCTCCTTGGGTTGCCCCGCCCAGGAGAATGGAGCTGGAAAGCAAATTAGTGGGGTGGGGAGGGAAGGGGATGTGGCAGTATATCCTTCCCCTGCCACGCCCACCAAACCACGCCCACAGAACACCACGCCCACCAAGCCACGCCCACAGCTGATCGGCTGGGTCTCCTTGGGTTGCCCCGCCCAGGAGAACGGAGCTGGAAAGCAGGTTAGTGGGGTGGGGAGGGAAGGGGGATGTGGCAGTATATCCTTCCCCTGCCACGCCCACCAAGCCAAGCCACACCCACCACACCCACCAAGCCACGCCCACAGAACCGTTAGTGAAAAAGAATGTGACTCCCACCACTGCCTGGCATTCTATGGCCTGAAGGCCACATCTGGCCCTTTGCCTGCCCCACTTTTCACATCTGGCCGCGTGGCAAAATTACGCAGGTGGTCCTCGACTTACAGCCATCCGTTTAGTGACTGTTCAAAGTTGCAACGGCGCCGAAACAAAGCGACCTGGGTCCGTTTTTCACACTTAGTGACCCCGTTGCAGCCTTCCCCAGGGTCACGCGATCCAAATTCAGAGGCTCGGCCACTGACTCCTACTTTACGACGGTCGCAGCCTCCCCTTTTGCTACCCGCGGCGGTTTCACTTAGCGACTGTAGCGAGGAAGGCCATCAAATGGGGACGGAACTCACTTAACAGCTTCTCTTGCTCAGTTGTGGCCATTGCGTAAGTGGAGGACTACCTGTAATTGCCCCCCCCCCACTCCAGCCACAGTCCAGATCTATCAGTGATCTAGCATCCCATAATAGTGCGGGAGGGGTCTCCACCAGGAGCTCTTTCGTGCCCTTATGGGTCTTACCTGCCTGTTCTTCAGTTCTTAGCTGCTGGGGTTGTTCACACCACGAACCGAACCAGGATTACGAATTAACCGCCTTTCTCTGGGTTTACACAATGCCTTGTTTACTAACGGAATAGGCTGCGTTCGGACAAACGGTGCACGTTACGGATGCCGCAGCCACACTCACAAATCTGACGAGGGTTAGCGTGACAGAACCCAGCCCAACGTGTTGTGCGAATACACCTTGTAGGGGTCGACCTGGGTCTCTCGAAGTCTGCCTTTAGAGCCTGTGGAAGGCAGCGCTCCTCAACCTTGTCGATTTGAAGATGGGTGGGCTGCAGTCCCCAGAATTCCCCAGCTAGCAAACCTGGTTTTTTCAGCTGGTTTGTTTTCCTTCCTTCCTTCCTTCCTTCCTTCCTTCCTTCCTTCCTTCCTTCGTTCAGCTTCTCTTCCCTCTCTCCTTTCCTTCCTTCTTTCCTGACCCTCCTTGTCCTCCCCTTCCTCATTCCTCCTTCTTTTCCTACCCTTCCTTTCTTCCTCCCCCTCCTCCTCCCTTCCTTCTTCCCTGCCTCCCCTTCTTTTCCTATCCTTTCTTCCTGATTCTCCTCCCTCCCTCCCTCCCTTCCTCTCCTCCTTTCCTTCCTCCTTCCTCCTTTTCTTCCTACCCTTCCTTCCTCCCTCCTTCCCTTCCTTCTCTTCCTCCTCCTCCTTACCTCCCTCCCTTCCTCATCCCTTCTTTTCCTACCTTTTCTTCCTTTCTTCCTGTAGCTCCTCCCTCCCTTCCTCTCCTCCTTTCCTTCCTTCTTCCCTCCCTTCCTTCCTCATCCCTTCTTTTCCTACCTTTTCTTCCTTTCTTCCTGTAGCTCCTCCCTCCCTCCCTTCCTCTCCTCCTTTCCTTTCTTCTTCCCTCTCTCCCTCCCTCCCTCATCCCCCTTCTTTTCCAACCTTTTCTTCCTTTCTTCCTGACCTTCCTCCTTCCCTTCCTTCCTTCCTTCCTCCCCCCTCCTTCCTTCCCTCCCTTCCTCTCCTCCTTTCCTTCCTTCTTCTCCTCCTTCTTCCTCCCTCCCTCCCTCCCTCCCTCCCTCATCCCCTTTTTTCCAACCTTTTCTTCCTTTCTTCCTGACCTTCCTCCTTCCCTTCCCTTCCCTTCCTCCTTTTCTTTTCTTTTTTTCTTTTATTAATTTATTTTCTTATATATATATATATATATATATATATATATATATATATATATATATATATATATATATATATATATATATATATATATATATATATATATATATAAAATCTTTCTTTCTTTCTTTCTCTTTCTTTCCTAGGAGTTGAAGTCTACACATTCTCAGGCCACCTAAATCAAGAAAAACCTTTTTCCTTTTTCATTTCACTCCCGCCTTGATGCATCATCCATCACCCCGACGGAGACCTTGAGCAAAACTGACCAAGGCCCCTTATGGAGTGAAACCATCCTTGGAGAGAAACTCCAAGCAAATTGCCACAGGGGTCCAGAAGGAGGTGCCGTGTCGTGGCCCCACATTCTTGGCTATTTTAATTTTCCCATGGGTGTGTGTGTGTGTGTGTGTGTGTATTTTTTTTTTAAATTATTTGTTGAATTTATATGCTCCTCATCTCAAGTATCCAGTGAGATACGTGGGGAGGGGAAAAAGCCAGGGAAAAGAATGATAAGTTACTCTCTTTTATCATGGATGTTCGGTTCTTACATCGCACAAAAGGCAGGGCTTCCAACGGAACGGTTGCAACCATCATTTCCACCTTTTTAAAAAAAAATAAAAAATCCCTCCCAGATGCTCCTGAAGGATTTTGGAAGCCAGAGGTGAAATTATTATTATTATTAAAAAAAAAAAAAAGGAAGTCAGAAATCTTTTTTGTTTTTTCCCTCCCACGCAGACCTTGCCCCTTTCCCCTTTGCAGGGCTGTTGTTCTCCCACGTTCCTGGATTCCTGACCTTTTGGGGCAGAGCCTGCAGGTGCAGGAAAAGAGCTCGCGAGAAGCTCTCCGGTCAGCGTGGGTGAGAAGAGCCAGAAAAGGATGGACACAGTCTGTGAGTCCCAGGGGAAGAAGACCCCAAAAAAATAAGAAAGAAAGTTTTCAGCCATTCCCATCACCGGGAAAAGGATGAGTTAGTCGTGTTCCCGCGAAGAGCGTTTTCATTCCCTCGGTTATAAAGTAGGAGCGTAGCGAAGGAGGAGGCCGCCGAGAGAAAAAGAAGAGAGAGGAAGATCCACCCCGCTGGCCACGGTCTCTGTGGGATGGATTTCTTTGCAAAAGGAAGTTTTGGGTTGCAGGGCGTTTTTGCTCTTAGAAATTCCGATTTTATGAGCTCGGCTGATGAGGAAGGAAAGGTTTAAAACGGCCCCTTCCGAATGGAGGGGCTGGAAGAGACCCAGGATGTGGGGTGTGTGTGTGTGTGTGTGATACAACCCCTGATGTAAATGTCATATTTTTTGGGGGGGGGTCTCTCCCACCACCACAGGGAGGCTGAGGGGGCTATGGACCACCCCCCCTGCATCCTAGGCGCCTGGGTTAGGCCGCTGCGGCGGCGGAATCGGAGTCCTTGTTTATCGAGAGCCGGTTCTTGGTCGGTTCGGTTTCGGCCACTGTGGCAAAGGCAAAAGGGGGAAGACGGAGGGAT
Source organism: Pseudonaja textilis (assembly GCF_049901715.1). Taxonomy (NCBI): domain Eukaryota; kingdom Metazoa; phylum Chordata; class Lepidosauria; order Squamata; family Elapidae; genus Pseudonaja; species Pseudonaja textilis. Next base: position 91,167,700 of record NC_141993.1, read on the forward strand.
GGAAGGGAGAGAGGGAGAGAAAGAGAGAGGGAGGGGAGAGAGAGAGGGAGGAGGAGGCAGAAGGGAATGGGAGGGAGGGAGGGAGAAAGGAAAGAAGGAGGAAGGGGAAGTGAGGGAGGAGGGAGAAGGGAATGAAGGAGGAAGGAAGGGAGAGAAAGGGAGGAAGGAAGGGAGGGAGGGAAGAAGGAGGGGGAAGGGAGGATGGAAGGGAGGGAGGGAGGAAAGAAGGAGGGGAAAGGGAGGAAGGGAGGGAGGGAGGGAAAAGGAAAGGGAGGAACAGAAAAGAAAGGAGGGAGGAGAAGGGAAGGGAGGAAGGAAGGAAGAGAAAGAGGGAGGAAGGAAGGGAGAAAGAGAAGGGAATGGGAGGGAGGGAAAAGGAAAGGGAGGAACAGAAAAGGAGGGAGGGAGGAGAAGGGAAGGAAGGAAGGAAGGAAGAAAAAGAAGGAGGAAGAAAGGGAGGGAGGGAGGGAGGAGAAGGGAAGGAAGGAAGGAAGGAAGAAAAAGAAGGAGGAAGAAAGGGAGGGAGGGAGGGAGGAGGGGAAAGGGAAGGAGGGAGGGAGAAAGGAAAGAAGGAGGAAGGAAGGGAGAGAAAGGGAGGAAGGGAGGGAGGGAGGGAGGGAGGAAGGGAAGAAGGGAATGGGAGGGAGGGAAAGGAAAGGGAGGAACAGAAAAGGAGGGAGGGAGGAGAAGGGAAGGAAGGAAGGAAGAGAAAGAGGGAGCAAGGAAGGGAGGGAGGGAGGAAAGAAGGAGGGGAAAGGGAAGAAGGGAGGGAGGAAGGGAAGAAGGGAATGGGAGGGAGAAAAGAAAGATGGAGGAACAGAAAATGAGGGAGGGAGGGAGAAGGGAAGGGAGGGCGCGAGGAAGGAAAGAAGGAGGGGAAAGGGAAGAAGGAAAGGACGTGGGAAGAGAGGAAGGAAGGATGGGAAAAAGGCAGGGAGGAAAGAAAGGAAGGAAGGAAGGAAGGAAGGAAAGAGAGAAAGGAGAGCTAGTGAGAACATGCATCATGCAAAACATCCCAAGAAGCACCAGCCAGCCAGAAGGATCCCCGGGTTAAATTGATTGAGAAAGGAAGGCAAAAATCAACAAAATAAAATAAAAATGGAAGTTGTTCTAGTGCAGAATTACAGAAAATAAAGGATTCCCCCCCCCATCGCCCCCCCTCCCTTGGCATCAGGGAAAACGGGGCCACTGCATCCCTCGTGGGCACCCAGAAAGGTCGTACAACGGGGCCAAACTCCCTTAACGACCGTCTCGCCGAGCAACAAAAATGTTGGGCTCGGTTGCGGCCATATGACGAGGACTTCTTGTTCTCTTTTTTTGGGCCAATTCGGGACCCCTGGTGCCTTGTCCCTAACCCCAGCGATGCCCCAAATCCAAAAATGGGGACGGGGACACATTCATCCATCTCGGTCCAGCTTTTCCCCCGCTGACGTGAACGAGTGTTTATAGGAAGAAGACCTCCAAGATGGAGGCGGAGCCTGGGCCGTCCGTCAGCCCCCCCGATGGAGAGTCAACCGCCCCCAGGTCTGGCGGGGGCTGGTGAGGAAGAGGAGGAACAGCCGGGCTCAGGGCCTGATTCACAGAAGGCAGAGGAGAGGAGAGGAGAGCAGGGGACATCTATGGGCCGGTCCTCGGGACGGAAGAGCCACCATTGCTAGCCAGAGCCCCACCTTGGCTCTGGGGATCAAAAACAGGGGCGGAGATGAATAGATGGGGCAGATAACTGGGCATCTCCCGGACAGACGGGCTTGTTAGAGAGAAATTATTTTGCCGGGGCTGCCGGCGGTCCGAATAAAGGAATCTTTTTGAGTTCACGTCAGAGGGTTTGTCAGGTTTGGCGAGCTGGGAGTCCGAACGCTTGAGCACTTGGTCCATCTGAGTTGAACCCCACCGAAGGAGATTTACCGGGTGCCGTCCCGTGCCAACCAGCCTTGCCCACGCGGGAGGGCAAAAGCCAACAGCCCTCAGGCCCCCCGCCACCCTCCTGCCGCTAAAGTCCCCGAAAATGGCATCTTACTTTTGCAAACCGGCACCCGGCTGCTCCATACCCCGTCCTTCATGCACTCCATCTGGAAGGTCTCGCTTTCCACATCGTCCTAAAAAAAAAAAAAAAAAAAGAGGCAGAAAAAAACTTAGTTTCCACGCCCGGCAGGCCATTTATTTCGTTTAATTGCAGGTAGTCCTCGAATTACGGCCAGGAGGGAGCCTAGAATTTACATTGCTAAGTGAGAAATATATATAATATTTCTTTTCTATTCTCTTTCCATTTCTATTTATATTCTATAATTCTGTTCTATTCCATTTTCTATACTTCTATTCTATTCTATACTTCTATTCTATTCTCTTTCCATTTCTATTTCTATTCTATAATTCGATTCCATTCCATTTTCTATACTTCTATTCTATTCTATACTTCTATTCTATTCTTCTCTTTCCATTTCTATTTATATTCTATAATTCTGTTCCATTCCATTTTCTATACTTCTATTCTATTCTATACTTCTATTCTATTCTCTTTCTTTCCATTTCTATTTTTATTCTATAATTCTGTTCCATTCCATTTTCTATACTTCTATTCTATAATTCTATTCTATTCTTTCCATTTCTATTTTTATTCTATAATTCTGTTCTATTCCATTTTCTATACTTTTATTCTATTCTATACTTCTATTCTATTCTATTTCCATTTCTATTTATATTCTATAATTCTATTCCATTCCATTTTCTGTAATTCTATTCTATTCTATTCTATTTCCATTTCTATTCTATAATTCTATGATTCTATTCTATTCCATTTTCTATGATTTTATTCTATTCTGTCCTGTCCTATCTTATCCTATCCTATCCTATCCTATCCTATCCTATCCTATCCTATTCCCATTCCCATTCCCATTCTATAATTCCATCCATTGAATTCAATTTAAGTATTCAAGTATCAATTGAATTGAATACTTCATCTGGCCAAGCGCCATGTGTGATCAGACATGGAAGGGAAGTTTGCCTCTTTCATTCAGGCCGTCGGAAGGATAGCGTCTGCACTGAGATAGACTGCTCCTGCCCAGGGAGGCTCCACAACAGGGCCAACCAACGGCCTTTCGTGCCCGAACCTGGAATAGGGTCCATTTCTCTTGATTTCTCTGCCGGGATCCACCTACCTTCACCACATGGTATCCCGGATTGCAGCTGATCACAACCTGGTCCTTGAAGGTGTAGGCGGCTTGTGAGGGTTCAAGTTTCCCGTGGATGGGAGGATCCAGGAGCGGACATGCATCCCCTGTGTGTTTAAGAGAGGGATGAGCAGGTAGGGTGAAAAAAAAAACACGACAGTGCTGAATTAAACAGCCCCAGAGCTATGCATTTATTTATTTTTGGGGGGAGGTTTCTTTGCAGCCCCAAAATCCTGCTTGGAGTAGGATGCTAATTTTTTTTAAAATAATAATAATGCAAGTTGGATAGCATCGCGTATTTCGACGGGTGGGTTTCCTCAGTTTGCCTACTCTGAATTCAGAGAAGGTTGCCTTCTCAAGTCAAAGCGGAAACTGGGAAGTCGCAGCTTTCTAAATCTGGCAGTATGAGTTCCTTCCACGAAGGAAATGAGAAATACGTTGGGCAGAGAAAGCTGTTTGAAAAGACAGAGGGGAAGATTGTGAAAATAACGCGAGGGAGAGAGTTGGGTCTAGTGGTTAGGACACCAGGCGAGAAAGCGGAAGATCACAAGTTTAAATCCCATCTTAGCCATGAAAGGCAGCTGGGTGACTTTGGGCCAATCACCAGGAGACGGTGAGTTCTAGTCCTGCCTTAGGCACAAAAGCCAGCTGGGTGACTTTGGGCCAATCACCAGGAGACGGTGAGTTCTAGTCCCGCCTTAGGCATGAAAGCCAGCTGGGTGACTTTGGGCCAATCACCAGGAGACGGTGAGTTCTAGTCCCGCCTTAGGCATGAAAGCCAGCTGGGTGACTTTGGGCCAATCACCAGGAGACGGTGAGTTCTAGTCCCGCCTTAGGCATGAAAGCCAGCTGGGTGACTTTGGGCCAATCACCAGGAGACGGTGAGTTCTAGTCCTGACTTAGGCACAAAAGCCAGCTGGGTGACTTTGGGCCAATCACCAGGAGACGGGGAGTTCTAGTCCCGCCTTAAGCATGAAAGTGTACTAGGTGACTTTGGGCCAATCACCAGGAGACGGTGAGTTCTAGTCCCGCCTTAGGCAGGAAAGCCAGCTGGGTGACTTTGGGCCAATCACCAGGAGACGGTGAGTTCTAGTCCCGCCTTAGGCAGGAAAGCCAGCTGGGTGACTTTGGGCCAATCACCAGGAGAAGGGGAGTTCTAGTCCCGCCTTAGGCATGAAAGGCAGCTGGGTGACTTTGGGCCAATCACCAGGAGACGGTGAGTTCTAGTCCCGCCTTAGGCAGGAAAGCCAGCTGAGTGACTTTGGGCCAATCACAAGGAGACCTGTGAGTTCTAGTCCCGCCTTAGGTACAAAAGAAGGCTTTGGGCCAATCACCAGGAGACGGGGAGTTCTAGTCACTCTCTCTCAGCCCAACCCACTTCACGGGGAGTCTTGTCTTTGGGAGAAAAAAGCCTTTTAGTTATTTATAAAAACAATAAATGCAGGCTAAATAAAATAAACATTATTGGGAATTGTTTGGCATCCTGGGGAATTCTGGGAGTTGGTCCAGCCACCTTAAAACTTGCTGAGAGTAAAAAAAAAATGAGACTAAATGACCTCAAAGGTACCTTGCAACCTTTAGACTCCAGGGTTATTCATTACCTGTGGTCGTGTACGTTAATTTCCACCCTCCGTTCTCTCCCGAGTTATCGCTGTGGAAGAGGATTTGAACTTGGTTGCTCCGAGTTTCAATCCGTCCTGGAGATGTTTCCCCGCAAAAGGGCCCAAGTTCTTTCGATCCGGTTTTGATCTATCAAGCGAAAAAAGCCAAGGTTTGTGGGAAAAGGACAGGCGGGGGACGCAGAGATTGCGCAGAGGTAACAGATAATCAGTGTGTGGAAGGGACCTTGGAGGTCATCTAGTCCAACCCCCCCACCGAAGCAGGAGACTCGACACCATTTCTGACAGAGTCTCTTCTTGAAAGCCTCCAGGGATGAAGCTCCCACAACTTCCGAAGGCAACTTCTGTTCCATGGGTGGGTTGTTCTCCCTGTCAGAAAATTCCTCCTTATTTCCAGGTTGAATGTCTGCTTGATCAGTTTCCATCCATGATTCCTTGTCTGGCCTTTGGGTGCTTTGGAGAATAGCTTGAATCAACTTCCTCCTCCTCTCTGAGGCAGCCCCTCAAATATTGGAAGATGCTCTCCTGTCTCCCCTGGTCCTTCTCTTCCCTAGACTAGCCAGGCCCAGTTCCTGCAACCGTCCATCCTATGTTTGAGCCTCCAGTCCCCTAATCATCCTGGTTGCTCTTCTCTGCACTTTTTCTAGAATCTCAACATCTTTTTTTTTTTATAGTGTGGTGACCAAAAATGGATGCAATACTCTAGGTGTGGCCTTACTAAGGCTTTATAGAGTGGTATTAACACCTCCTTTGATCTCGATTGTGATGCGAGTAGTGTTACATCCAAATATATTTGATTCTACTTTATACTGTTTCCATCTCAACATCTTTTTTTTTTTTATAGTGTGGTGACCAAAACTGGATGCAATACTCCAGGTGTGGCCTTACTAAGGCTTTACAGAGTGGTATTAGGAAGGAAGGAAGGTTAGGTTAGGCCTTTTCGCATTCCGAGATAATGAAGTCTCCAGCAAACAAATTTCAGCTTTGTTATTAATATATGTTTAATAACAACAGAAGACTGCAAAGCCTGAACAGAACAGAAGAACAGAGTTGGAAGGGACCTTGGAGGTCATCTAGTCCAACCCCATGCCCAAGCCAGAGACCCTACACCATTTCTGACAGAGGGCAGTCCAGTCTCTTCTTGAAAGCCTCCAGGGATGAAGCTCCCACAACTTCTGAAGGCAACTTCTGTTCCATGGGTTGGTTGTTCTCCCTGTCAGAAAGTTTCTCCTTATTTCCAAGTTGAATCTCTCCTTGGTCAGTTTCCATCCATGATTCCTTGTCTGGCCTTGGAGAATAGCTTGACCACCTTCCTCCTCCTCTCTGGGGCAGCCCCTCAAATATTGGAAGATGCTCTCCTGTCTCCCCTGGTCCTTCTCTTCCCTAGACTAGCCATGAAGAGTGCAGAGAGGAGCAAGTAAGAAGATTAAAGGCCTGGAGACTGAAACATATGAAGAACAGCTGCAGGATTTGGGTTTGGCTGGTCGAAAGAAAAGAAGAATTAGGGTCGATAGGATAGCAGTATTCTAGCTTTGGAGGGGCTGCCCCAAAGAAGACGGGGGTCAAGCTGTTCTCCAAAGCCCCTGAAGGCAGGAGGAGAAACAACAGATGGAAACTAATCAAGGAGAGAAGCAACCTGGGATTAAGGAGAAACTAACTGTGAGGACAATTACAGGTGAGGGTTGCAAACATTTGCTTAGAGACTGCTCCAAGTTATAACGGCACTGAAAAAAAGTGACTTATTCATGTCTTCTCACACTTTGGTGCTCTCTGAGCTGGGTGGTTTCCTTGCAGACGTTTCATGACCCAACTAGGGAACGTCATCAGGGCTAGAAGGGAAGAGGGGATTTGCTCCTGTTTATATATAATATAGCTTCTCTCCCTTCTAGCACTGATGATGTTACCTGGTTGGGTCAGAAATGTCTGCAAGAAACCGCCAAGCTCAGAGAGCCCCCAAGGACCCCACAGTCCTCCTCCTCCTCCTCCTCCTCCTTCTCCTCTGCCTCCTCCTCCTCCTCTTCTACCTCCTCCTCCTCCTCCTCTGCCTCTTCATCTTCCTCCTCCGCCTCCTCCTTCTCCTCCTCCTCCTCTGCCTCCTTCTCCTCCACCTTCCTCCTCCTCCTCCTCCTTTTCCTCCTCCTCTCCGCAACCCCCCCTCCCTTCTAGCACTGATGATGTTACCTAGTTGGGTCAGGAAATGTCTGCAAGAAAACCGCCAAGCTCAGAGAGCCCCCAAGGACCCCACAGTCCTCCTCCTCCTCCTCCTCCTTCTCCTCTGCCTCCTCCTCCTCCTCTTCTACCTCCTCCTCCTCCTCTGCCTCTTCATCTTCCTCCTCCGCCTCCTCCTCCTCCTCCTCCTCCTCCTCCTCCTCTGCCTCCTTCTCCTCCACCTTCCTCCTCCTCCTCCTTTTCCTCCTCCTCTCCGCAACCCCCTCCCTTCTAGCACTGATGATGTTCCCTAGCTGGGTCAGGAAACGTCTGCAAGGAAACCACCCAGCTCAGAGAGCCCCCAAGGACCCCACAATGCAGCCACTCCTCCTCCTCCTCTGCTGCAGTTGTGGCTCCAATGGATCGAAAGCGCTGACCTTAATGTAATCGTAGGGACAGGTGACCTCAGGGTGATCTTCGATGTCGAAACTCTCATCGAACTGGAGTGTAATAAAAAATCCTTCCTCCAAGACAATGTGGTATCCGCAGTCGGAGCTTTTGGGGTAGGAGTTGGGGTAATCGGGGCTGTGGATCACCCCACTTCTCTGGGTGAAGAGGTTGTTGCTGCATTCCACTGCAACAAACAAACACACACATACACACACACACACACACACACACACAAAGATCACAACATTAACCTGGTTAGTTTTGGGTTGACGGCGTGAATGGCTCTGTAGCCTGGGTATTACAGGTAGTCCTCAACTTACGACCAAAATCTACGTTGCTATGTGAGACAGATGTTAAGCGAGTTTTGCCCCGTTTTACGACCATGGTTAAATGAATTGCTTCAGTTGTTAAGTTAGTAACATGGTTGTCAGCTAAAAAAATATTCCTTTGGTCTTTTTAGTTGCCAGCAGGAAAGGAGTGTGGGAATGCAGCGCATTCCTTAAATGCCTCAGATAATTGCTAGGCAGCCGAAGCTGTTGGCGAGCAAGATTATTACTGGAGAGCATGATTGGTGACTCTTGGCTATGGATGTGTCCCGTTGGAGAATATACATCCAGGGGGTGGTGGGGAAGACCAGAGTCAAGGGGGAAATGAATAGTGTGTCTTAGAATCGGCTGTACCCAGGTAACGCCGACATAGCCACTCCAAATAAATCAATTACATAGCCAAAAAGGCGATAAGAGTAGTTAATCTAATCCTGCGTAGCTTTTTCTCTGGTAATATCACACTACTAACTAGAGCATACAAAACATTTGCTGGACCAATACTCGAATACAGCTCATCAGTCTGGAACCCACATTACGTATCTGATATTAGCACAGTTGAGAAAGTCCAGAAATGTTTCACAAGAAGAGTTCTCCACTCCTCTACTAGTTGCAGAATACTTTATGCCACCAGACTTGAAATTCTAGAACTAGAAAACCTAGAACTATGCTGCCTTCGGTCCAATCTAAGTATAGTATATAAAATCATACATTGCAATGTCCTACCTGTCAATGAATACTTCAGCTTCAACCATAACAACACAAGAGCAAACAATAGATAGAAACTCAAGGTAAACTGCACCAAACTTGATGGCAGGAAATACGACTTCAGCAACAGAGGGGTCAATGTCTGGAATACTCTGCCTGACTCTGTGGTTTCTTCCCCAAACCCCCAAAACTTTAACCTTAGACTGTCTACTATTGACCTCACCCCTTTCCTAAGAGGTCTGTAGGGGTCGTGCATAAGCACACCAACGTGCCTACCGTCCCTGTCCTATTGTTTCTTTTTATTTTTCTTATATGTACCCATTTCATGTATTCATAACTATGTACATACATACTTATACCTATTATCTTGTAAGCGATTGACAAATCAAAATAAATAAATAAATAAAAAACTACGTGCCTTCTCTGCAGTCTTTCCAGAGTTTCAACATGTTTTTTTTACATCTCTTCTTTGTGGGAAGCCCTGAGATATTGGAAGATGCTATCATGTTATGTCTATCCTTCTTTTCCTTAAACTAAACATGTCTTCTGTCCATCCATGGATTGCCCAGATCAAGTGATCCATCTATCCATCTATCCATCTATCTATCTATCTATCTATCTATCTATCTATCTATCTATCTATCTATCTATCTATCTATCTATCTATCTATCTACCAATGAGGACTGTTTGGAAATTGAAACTAGGCGCGGCTCTGCATTAAGCTCTGCAGCTCTGAAGCTGTGTTGAGCTGAGAGTCTGCATAGGCATAGCAACTAAATCAGCCAATGAGGACTGTTTGGAAACTGAAACTAGAAGTAGCCTAGGCGTGGCTCTGCATTAAGCTCTGCAGCTCTGAAGCTGTGTTGAGCTCTGAGTCTGTCTATTAAAAATGAAATTACTCCTCTCCTCTGCTGTGAAAGAGAAACTGACTTGCTTGCTTGCCTACTGAACTAAAGTGAAAACTGGTGGTCTGTTCCTGAGCTCCCGAGTCGCGGCGCTTGCAACATGTTTCTGCCTGGGTTTGCTCCCCGTTGGAGAAATCTACAACTGGTATTGTAAAATTTGCTTGGTATGTTTATAAAGAGGTCAAACGAAGCACCAAGCCACCTGTATTTATTTTTCCGGCCCTGAATTAATGCTGCAAAACTCTGAACAAAAACCAAGGAAGCCCGGTTGCCTCTTGAAAAAGACCCCCAAAAAAGGCACCTGTCAGACAGGTGACAGGAGGACCCCCCTACCTTTGCAGGTCCTGTTGTCCGAGTGGAGAATGTACCCAAAGCGGCAGGAACAATAATAGCCCCCGATGTAGTTGTGGCAGTGATGATCGCAGGCCAGTTCCTCGTCGTTGCTCTCCAAGCATTCATCGATATCTGCGATGAGAAACCAAGACGAACGTCAATAAACCTTCTCCGTGGGACACTCACTGGCAGGTGTTTCTTTGGGCTAAGCGGGGAGACATTGGGTTGTGGGGGTCTTCTTAAGACTGATCCAATCAACCGAGATAAAGAAAGTCGGCTTGGTTAGTGCTAAAGGGGCTGGCCTAGAAGCCAGGAGATGGGAGTTCCAGTTCTGCCTCAGGCAGGAAAGCCAGGTGGGAGAGTGTGGGCCAATCACCAGGAGACGGGGAGTTCTAGTCCCGCCTTAAGCATGAAAGCCGGCTGGGTGACTTTGGCCAATCACCAGGAGACGGGAGTTCTAGTCCCGCCTTAGGCATGAAAGCCAGCTGGGTGACTTTGGGCCAATCACCAGGAGACGGGGAGTTCTAGTCCCGCCTTAGGCATGAAAGTCGGCTGGGTGACTTTGGGCCAATCACCGGGAGACGGGAGTTCTAGTCCCGCCTTAGGCATGAAAGCCAGCTGGGTGACTTTGGGCCAATCACCAGGAGACAGAGAGTTCTAGTCCCGCCTTAGGCATGAAAGCCAGCTGGGTGACTTTGGGCCAATCACCAGGAGACGGGGAGTTCTAGTCCCGCCTTAGGCATGAAAGCCAGCTGGGTGACTTTGGGCCAATCACCAGGAGACAGGGAGTTCTAGTCCGCCTTAGGCATGAAAGGCAGCTGGGTGACTTTGGGCCAATCACCAGGAGACAGAGAGTTCTAGTCCCGCCTTAGGCATGAAGCCAGCTGGGTGACTTTGGGCCAATCACCAGGAGACGGGAGTTCTAGTCCTGCCTTAGGCATGAGACCCAACTGAGTGACTTTGGGCCAATCACCAGGAGACGGGAGTTCTAGTCCCGCCTTAGGCATGAAAGCCAGCTGGGTGACTTTGGGCCAATCATCAGGAGACACTGAGTTCTAGTCCCGCCTTAGGCACGAAAGCCAGCTGGGTGACTTTGGGCCAATCACCAGGAGACGGAGAGTTCTAGTCCCGCCTTAGGCATGAAAGCCAGCTGGGTGACTTTGGGCCAATCACTGAGGTGACAATTTAACAGAATAACAGAGTTGGAAGGGACCTTGATGGTCATCTAGTCCAATCCCCTGCCCAAGCATTTCTCCTTTCTCCTTGTTCTGAGTTCCAATGTTGGCCTGTGACCTGTCTGGATGAGCGAAGGAACCAACCAAGTTATCCAGGGCTGGTATTCAGACGGTTCTGACCGGTTTTGGAGAACCGGTGGCAGAAATTTTGAGTAGTTGGGAGAACCGGCCAATCTTACCTCTGACTGGCCCCGCCAACCCCACCTCTTCTCTGCCTCCCATTGAGTCCCAGCTGATCGGCTGGGTCTCCTTTGGTTGCCCTGCCCAGGAGAACGGAGCTGGAAAGCAGGTCAGTGGGGTGGGGAAAGGAAGGGGGATTTTGCAGTATATCCTTCCCCCTGAAGCGGGGTGGAAAATGGACTATCCAAACTCACCCACAGCTGCGTAATGCGCATCAAACCCGGTGAACCGCTCCTCGTTGGAGAAGTCAGATCGGAACGTGAGACTCAGACGTGATCCCGGAGAGGTGATTGGCTCTCGTCCAGGGGTCTGTTCTGGATCCCGGTCCTCTTTCCCACAGAAGGTCGCCAAGACTTGATCCTCCGACTCGACCTGTTGGACATCCGAAGAGAAAAGGCATAGAAAACAGGTTGATCTTTGCCTGCCGTGAGCCCAACCTCTTTGGTCGCTAAGCGAGACGATTATAAAGTGAGCTTTGCCCCGTTTCACAGCCTTTCTAGCCACTGTTGCTAAGTGAATCATTGCGGTTTGTTAAGGGAACCGTGGCATCAGTTAGCAGCACGGTGTTCTGACCCAAGCTTTGTCAAACCTAATGAAACACAAACTTATTTTAAAAGCAAAACCTATTTCAATGCAACGCTGGGAATTACTTGCATTCTCAGCCGGAACTAATTATAAACAGTTCCTCGAGATAAGGGTATGCCTTTCAGTGCTGTAGATGGCTGCCAAAAAACAGAAGTGTCCAAATTAATGATAACAGAAACCAAGTACTATAAAAAAAACCGATCAGAGTTCCCAGAGCCATAAGGAAGGGACTCGGAATCCAACTGAACTACATCGCTTCCTGCAAAGCTTTCGTCATTGGGATCTGACTTTTATATCCCTGTATATTGAAAATTGTTAGCCTTTTTTTTTTAAAAAAAAATCTCTGTAATGTATTTCCTGCAGCTTTTGAAGAATTGCAAAACTATTGGCTTCAGTCTCTTTTAACACAGTGGCAGCTTAACCCAGAAAACGTATAAATTTCATTTTCATTCATATTATTGATTCAGGGGCCTTGAATTTAAAGATTTCCCTCATTCCTCCGATGGGAATAACAGAATGACAGCGATGGAAGGCACCCTGAGGGTCTTCTAGTCCGACCCCTTGCTCAAACAGGAAAACTTAAACTATTCCAGACAAATCTCTTCTCAAAATCCTCCAGTGATGGAGCAACCACCAGATCTGGTAGCAAGCTGTTCCACTGGTTAATTGTTCTCACTATCAGGAAATTCCTCCTTAGTTCCAGATTGCTTCTCTCCTGGATTAGTTTCCATTCATTTTTTGTTGTTGTTCTGCTTTGTGGTGCTTTGGAGAATAGCTTGACTCCCTCTTTTCTGGGGCAGCCCTTCAAATATTAGAAGACCGCAATCCTGTCACATCTGTCAGAATGTTTATTGATGGCAGAGGAATATCCCAAATCAATGCTTAGATGCAATCCAGGACGATGTTTTTAATTTCGGCATTTCCCTGCTTCAAAGAAAAAACCTCACTCATAACGCATGCGAAAATAAAAAATAAACTAGGCTTGCTATTCAGATTAAACACATATTTATATAGCAACACAGATCGGAACACTTTCGAAATGGCACTTGACGGGCGCTTTTCGTAACAATTTCCAGGTTTTCTCAGTTGCTCTTATAAATGAAGGCTTCACGTTAGTTCCAAACACAGACAGTGCTTGACTTATCACCAAAACGGAGGCCAACATTTCCATTGCTGAACAAGGCAATTGCTAAGCAAATCGGTTTCTGATTTTTACCATGGTTGTTCAGAGAATCATTGCAGCTATTAAGTGAATCACAGGGTCCTTAAGCGAATCCAGCTTTCCCCATTCTTCTGACCCAAACCTGGTTCCAAGGAAACAAACACGAAATAGAGGTAACAGCAAAACCTTTTTAATGATTCTTTACGAATTTCGTTCCTTCCCGGTTAAAAGGCTGTTTCGAACTCATTGTCTCTGATAAGGACGAGCCTGGCCAAGGGGGTGCAAGGCTGCTAAGAACACCAGATAAAGTGGCCAAGAAATATTTCAAACACAAAGAGTCTCCAAACACCAATCAAGATATCTCGAAAGTCCACAAGGCTCGAGTGCAAAAACGTCTTTGCTTCCTGCAAAGAACTCCGGTTTCTCAGCTGGCTTTTATCCCTTAAGGGAGGGGCCATCACCTTGCAGCCTTACTCCCGAGTCGCCTGTGCTGCTGCAGCTGCTCTTTCCTTCGAGCAGCCCTGCGTGCGCACACACTGAGCACAGGCTCCTCGGGGGACTCTTCCTCACTGCTGCCAGCCTCCAAAGGCCGCACTCCACTCCCTGAGGGTCCTGGCCCCATCCCTGCATCCCACGCAGGCCCCTCACCCAAATCACCCCACTCCACTGCCCTAATATAAATTAACACACACACACGCACCATTTTTCATTTCCACTTTGCCACAAGCGTGTGACGGCACCAGCTGCCAATGAGTGAAGTCACGGCGCCAGTCTAAAGTTTCCATAAAGTTCTCTTCATTTTCCGAATGCTTCCCAATGCTCAGGCAAAGTTCTGCTTGCGTGAAATTAGTGCATTTTGACTATAAAGTACAAGATAATTTTTTAGTTGCACTTATAATTGCTGCAAAGGAAAATGGAATCAACCTTCCTTCTTTCCTCCCTTCCTTCCTTCCTTCCTCCGCCCTCCCTCCTTCCGTTTCTCCCTCTTCCTTCCTTTCCCCTTGCTCCTTCCCTTTATCCCTTTACCTTCTTCCTTCCTTTCCGCTTGCTTTCCTTTTATCCCTTCCTCCTTCTTTCCTTCCCCCTCCCTCTTTCACTTTCTCCTTCTTACTCCTTTCTTTCCCCTCGCTCCTTCCCTTTAACCATCTTCTTCCTTCCTTTCCCCTTTCTCCTTTGCTTTAGCCCTCTCCTTCCTTCCTTCCTTCCTTCCTTCCTTCCTTCCTTCCTTCCCTCCTTCCCTTTCTCTCTCCTTCCTTTCTTTCCCGTGCTCCTTCCCTTTATCCCTCTTCTTCCTTCCTTCCTTCCTTCCCTCCTTCCTTCCTTCCTTCCCTCCCTCCCTCCTTTGCCTTCATTCCTTCCTTCCCTCCTTTGCCCTCATTCCTTCCTTTATCCTCCTTCCTTCCTTCCTTCCTTCCTTCCTTCCTTCCTTCCTTCCTTCCTTCGTTCCTTCCTTCGTTCCTTCGTTCCTTCCTTCCTTCCCTCCTTTGCCCTCATTCCTTCCCTTTATCCCTCTTTCCTTCCTTCCTTCTTTCCTTCCTTCCTTCCTTCCTTCCTTCCTTCCTTCCTTCCTTCCTTCCTTCCTTCCTTCCTTCCTTCCTTCCCTCTGCCCTCATTCCTTCCCTGTATCCCTCTGCCTTCCTTCCTTCCTTCCTTCCTTCCTTCCTTCCTTCCTTCCTTCCCTCTGCCCTCATTCCTTCCCTCTGCCCTCATTCCTTCCCTGTATCCCTCTGCCTCCTTCCTTCCTTCCTTCCCTCCTTTGCCCTCATTCCTTCCTTTATCCCCCTTCTTCCTTCCTTCCTTCCTCCTTCCTTCCTTCCTTCCTTCCTTCCTTCCTTCCTTCCTTCCTTCCTTCCTCCCTCCCTCCCTCCCTCCCTCCCTCCCTCCCTCCTTTTTATGCTGTCTGTAAAAAAAACTCAATAAAGCTGGATGGAAATGCACACGATTTTTTACTGCCTCTGGCGATATAACGCAGCTCCTCATATCTGCCTTCCCTGCAATTAGCAGGCGCATTCCACAAAACCCAAGAAATTGAAAAGATTCCACGAGGGGGAGAAATTTAAGGACTTAATTTTCCTCCTGAGGAAAAAGAGATCAGGTCAACTCATTTGGAGAAAGAGTTCTCCAAAAAAAACCCAAGGGGTTTCCCTCATTAAGGCTGCATCTACATTCACAGCAGGCTCTGGAAACTCAGAAGAGACTGTCCGAAAATTGCTTTTAAACCAAATTCTCTCCAGCTTCCTCAACCTGATGCTGTCCAGGTAGAATTTCCATATTTTTTTTTCCATGCTGAATGCTGGACTCAAGTCAGCCTGGGGAGAGCAGAATACACAGGCAAATCCTCCTCTTACAATCATTCGTTTAGCGACCGTTGAATGAAAGTTTTTCACACCTACGGCCATTGCAGCATCCCCAATCGTCCCCTGATCAAAATTCAGACATTTGGCAACCGGCTTATACAGTTTTTATGACGGCTGCCATGTCCCCGTGGGGAGGGGTCACGTAAAATCCCCTTTTGCGACCTTTTAGCAAGGAAAACCAGATCCACTTAACAACTATGTTACTGACTTTACATCTGCAGTGACTCGCTTAACGACTGCTGCAAAAAGGATAATAAAATAAGGCAAAAAACCCTCCTATACGACCACTTTTTACAATACTAGACAACTCAGTATCAACAGTAGAGACCTTCCAATTTCTAGCTTCCATCATATCACAAGACCTAAAATGGACACCTTACGTCAAAAACGTCATCAAAAAAGCCCAGCGAAGAATGTTCTTTCTGCGCCAACTCAGGAAGTTCAAACTGCCCATGAAGCTGCTGATACAGACAGTGGGGTTGGACTAGATGACCTACAAGGTCCCTTCCAACTCTGTTAATCTGAATCTCTAAGTTCTACAGAGGAACGATTGAGTCTGTCATCTGCACCTCTATATAACTCTCTGGTTTGGTTCTGCAACCCAACAGGACAGACACAAGACTCCAGAGAGGAATTAGGACTGCAGAAAAAACCATGTCTACCCACCTGCCTTCAACTGATACTATATACTGCACGGTCAAAAAGAGGGCTGTGAAAATACTTGCAGACCCCTCACATCCCGGACAGAAACTATTTCAACTCCTTCCCTCAAAACGAGGCTATAGAGCCCTGCACACCAGAACAACTAGACACAAGGGGAGTTTTTTCCCCAAACGCCATCACTCTGCTAAAAAAGTAATTCCCTCAACACTGTTCAACTATTGACTAAGTCTGCACTACTGTTACTATTAATCTTCTCATCACTCCTTATCTCCCATCCCCTCCCACTTGTGACTGTATCACTGTAACTTTGTCGCTTGTATTCTTACGATTTATATGGACTGTTTCCTAGTGTGAATTGATTGCTTATTGTATCATATGACTATTATTAAGTGTTGTCCTTGATGATTCTCGACTCTTGATGAATGTATCTTTTCTTTTTATGTATACTGAGAACATTTGCACCAAGAAAAATTCCTTGTGTGTCCAATCACACTTGGCCAATAAAGAATTCTATTCTATTCTATTCTATTCTATTCTATTCCTGCATTTCATTTCATTTCATTTCATTTCATTTCATTTCATTTCTGTTCTCTACTCTACTCTATTCTATTCTATTCCTGTATTTCATTTCATTTCATTTCATTTCATTTCATTTCTGTTCTGTTCTGTTCTGTTCTCTCTTCTCTTCTCTTCTCTTCTCTTCTCTTCTCTTCTCTTCTCTTCTCTTCTATCCTTATTGTACCCTATGGCTATTATTGTTATACCTTATGATTCCTGACCTTTGACGAATATATCTTTTCTTTTATGTACACTGAGAGCATTTGCACTGAAGACAAATTCCTTGTGTGTCCAATCACACTTTCTTTGCCAATAAAGAATTCTATTTCTATTCTATTCTTCATTCCAATATCTATTCTATTCTATTCTATTCTATTCTGTTCTGTTCTGTTCTGTTCTATTCTACTCTACTCGTTATTCCAATATTTATTCTATTCTATTCTGTTCTGTTCCATTCTATTCTTCATTCCAGTATCTATTCTATTCTATTCTATTCTATTCTATTCTATTCTATTCTATTCTATTCTATTCTATTCTATATTCTATTGTATTCTATATTCTATTGTATTCTATATTCTAATTCTCTTCTCTTCTCTTCTCTTCTCTTCTCTTCTCTTCTCTTCTCTTCTCTTCTCTTCTCTTCTCTTCTCTTCTCTTCTCTTCTCTTCCAAACTCTCTTAACACGTATTGGCTGGGAAAGATTTACAGGCAGGCAGCAAACCTGTTAGATTCCTGTTTGAAGAAGGCTGATTTTTTCTGGGATGGGTTTTATGTAGTGAGGGGCACTGGAAACTTGTGTGTGTGTGTGTGTGTGTGTGTGTGTGTGTTCAGATTTTGAAAAGAGGTGGCTGTTTTTTTGTTTCTCGCAAAAGTTCTGCCCCCGGGCGTTGGGCTTACTCCTGGCACCGCCGCTCTGCTGTTCCTTCAGTTCTCCGTTGTTCTCTCCCTCTCCAGGGTGCCACCGCAGCTGGCATTCTGCCAAAGGGCTCTGCCACCCGCTCGGTTCCCACCGACACCCCTGCCGGGGGTGGAGCCTCTGTCCCTGGCTGTCTGGGGAATGCTGGGAGCTGGAGTCCAGACAAGTTGAGAAACGTTGCTGAGAAATCTGTTTTTGATTTGAGGCGAAAGATCTTTCACTTTTCCACTCTGGAAACCCCCCAATTCTGTTGGGTCAACCCAAATGTTTTCATTTTTGCAAAGGCCTCCTTCCCTCCATCCTCCCTCTCTTTTCCCCTTCCTTCCTTCCTTCCTTCCTTCCTTCCTTCCTTCCTTCCTTCCTTCCTTCCTTCCTTCCTTCCTTCCTTCCTTCCTTCCTTCCTCCCTCTTCCTTCCCTTCCTCTTCATCTATCCTTTCCTTTTTCCTTCCCTTCTTTCCTCTCTTTTCCTTTCCTTTCCACTCATCCTCTCCTATCCCTTTTCCATCTCCTTTCCTTCTTTCCTTTCCTCTCGTCTTCATTCTTTCCTTTCCTCTTCCATTCCCCTCTTCCTTTCCTCTTCATCCTTTCCTTGTCCATTCCTTCTTTCATTTCCTTTCTCCATCCCTTCCTCTTCACTTCCAACCATCCTTTCCTTTCTCTTTCCCTTCTCCTTTCCTTTCCTCTTCATTCATCCTTTCCTCTTCCCTTCCCCTTCTCTTTTCCTTTCCTTTCCTCTCCTCTTCATCCATCCTTCCATTTCCATTCCTCTTCATCCATCCTTTCTTCCTTTCCTCTTCCATTCCCCTTTCCATTCTTTCCCTTTTTATCAATCCTTTCCTTTCCTCTTCCATTCCCCTTTTTCCTTCTTTTCCTCCCTCTTTCCTCTTCATCCATCCTTTCTTTTCTTCTTCCCTTCCCTTCGTCTCTTCCCCTCCATACACAGAAGTTGCCTGAGGCTACTCCGCTGGGTGGTGGGAGATCTTGGACCCACATGGAAAATGGGTTCTAACCCCATGGTTATATGGTTCAAATTTGGACACTTGGCAACTGGCAAGGAAAACCCAAAAGGACACATACAGACTGGGTGAAACCAGGCTCAATAGCGGGAACTGGGAGAGGGATCTTGGAGTCTTAGTGGACAACCAACTAAATAGGAGCCAGCAAATGTGCAGCGGCAGCCAAAAAAGCCAACGCAATCCTAAGTTGCATAAACAGAGGGATACAATCGATATCAAGGGAGGTACTAATACCCCTCTGTAAAGTCTTAGCAAGGCCACACCTGGAATCCTGCATCCAGTTTTGGTCACCACACTATAAAAAAGATGTTGAGACTCTGGAAAAAGTGCAGAAAAGAGCAACCAGGATGATGAGGGGATTGGAGGCTGAAACATACAATGGACGGTTGCAGGAATTGGGCCTGGCTAGTCTAGGGAAGAGAAGGACCAGGGGAGACAGGAGAGCATCTTCCAATATTTGAGGGGCTGCCATAGAGAGGGTGTGTGTGTGTCAAGCTATTCTCCAAGGCAACTGAAGGCCAGACAAGGAATAATGGATGGAAACTGAACAAGGAGAGATTCAACCTGGAAATAAGGAAAAACTTTCTGACAGTGAGAACAATCCACTCATGGAACAGAAGTTGCCCTCGGAAGTTGTGGGAGCTTCATCCCTGGAGGCTTTCAAGAAGAGACTGGACTCCCATCTGTCAGAAATGGTGTAGGGTCTCCGGCTTGGTCATGGGATTGGACTAGATGACCTACAAGGTCCCTTCCAACTCTGATTATCTGTTATTTGTTATTTACTTTGGTTGCAACATCCCAGGGTCACGTGATCCCCATTTGTGACTTTCTCAGCCAGCTTCCAACAAGCAAAGTCAATGGGGAAAGCCAGATTTGCTTAACAACCATGGGGTTTGCTTCATGACCTTGAGGGAAAAAGTCATAAAAATGGGCATCATTAAGTGAACTCACTTAGTGATGAGAGTTCCTGTCAGGGAAATTGTGCAGCCGGTGCCCAAATGAAGTCAGAGACACTGACGCAAATTTGTAGTTTTGATATAAATAAATATATTTAACATCTATATTCATAACAGACAAGATCGTTGTGAGGTAAATCATTGTGAGGTAACTCATTGTGAGGTAAATCATTGTGAGGTAAATCATTGTAAGGTAAATCATCCTGAGGTAACTCATTGTAAGGTAAATCATTGTGAGGTAACTCATCGTGAGGTAAATAATTGTGAGGTAACTCATCGTGAGGTAAATCATTGTGAGGTAAATCATTGTGAGGTATATCATTGTGAAATAAATCTTAACAGCCTACAGAACACACAGAAGAAAAAGGAGGGAAAAAAGGGAAACGCCCCCTTTACACCCAGCAACCAATCAGAACACAGATTGCCTCATGAAGGAGCCCACATTCAAATTAGCAAACGTCCTCAAACCCACAAATAAGTTACCCAGACCCAATCCACATATCAAAGAATAAGGTCTGCAAACACAATAAAGTTTTATTAAATTAAGTCTCCCAGAAGAACGGTTATGTTCACAATACACAACACACACACACATGCCCCTCAGCATGTAGACACTTCCACACCCCGGACAAAAATGAGAACGATGCGCAAGTGTGCGCAGGCATGCTCCCAAGAGTGTGTATGCATGTGCATATAGAAATATGTGTCCATATGTGTGTGTGGGGGCGGCATATGCACTTGAATGTGCTTGGGTAAACTGCGATGCAGTTGAAGATGGTGTACAAAATGCTCATAAATTGCATTGGGGGTAAAAGAGCAATTAAAACAAGATCCTGATCAAGGAGTAGTATAGGGAGCTGGACTAGAAGACCTCGAAGTTCCCTTCCAGCTCTATTCTATTGTAAAACAAGCTGCCTCTATAAAAGTTTGCCGCTGTACCCCACTTCTCTGTAACAAATTGTTTTGCTTTTAGGAATAAATATTTCTTCCTTCCTCTGTCTGGATCTCATTTTTATTTATTCTTGTGCAATCCCGCTTCGAGCTGGAACCCCAAATTATTCTTTAATGCTCGGCCAATACCTCGAAAGTTTTCTGCCATGTGCCCAAAAGGCAGAGATGGAGGTTTCAAAGACTATAATCTATATTTCCACTATATTTTTCCCCCTTTCCCTTTTGATCTGTTTGGTTTTGGGGAGTGGAAAATGTGGAAAGCCTGACATTATTATTATATATTTTTTTTCCCAGAAAACCCACTCAAAGAGTGCCAAGCCCAGCTGGTTTCAATCAATCTTTCAATCTATATTTATTTTATATGTTTTTGTTTGCCTGTCATGCTTTTCTGTTCAATGTTCTGCTTTAAAATGTGAAATAACCCTTTGCAGGCATGTCTGAGGGATATATGGACCCAAAAGTCAGAGAGGGCGCGCAGAATGGTATTAACGAATATAAAATCATAGGGTTGGAAGGGACCTTAGAGGTCTTCTAGTCCAGGGGTCGCCAACCATTCGGACCTCAGGGACCGCCAAACTCATAATCCCGCAGACCAAAGACCCTGGGAAAACCCCCCAAAAAGTCTGCAGAAAAATTCCCCACCCTGTTTTTCTAACGATCGATCGTTCTTTATTTGGGATCCCAGGATACCGTCTCCAGCTCCGTACTCAGAGGGAGGGAGAGACTTTTGGCTTCATGCAAGGAAAGCAGCAGTAGCCGCAGAAGTCTTTCTTTCTCTCTCCCAAACTCCGCCAGAAAGGAGTCTTTGCTGGCACAGCCTCTGGGAGCAGGAGGCCTTGCAGGGTCCCAAAGGCTCATTTCTGGCGGAGTTTGGGGGAGAGAAAGAAAGACTTCGGCTGCTTTCCTTGCGTGCAGCCAAAAGAAGAAGAAGAAGAAGGAAGCGGAAAGAAGCAGCCCGGTGGCCAGGCCAGTCGTGTGGGCCGAGTAGGGCAAGTTCCTCCCCCTTCCCCCTTTCCCTCATCCCCTCACTCCGTCATGTTGTTCGCAATGCAAGCAACACAAGCCTTGGGTTCCCATGGGCCATGTGGGCGGTGCAGCCTTGTGTTCCCGCGCAGCCTGGATTAATTGCTTTGTGGGAGGGACATTTCTCTGCGGACCACCAACATTTTCTCACGGACGACCAGTGGCCCACAGCCCACCGGTTGCCAACCACTGTTCTAGTCTAACCCCCTGCCCAGGCAGGAAGCCCTAATTGAAGCTCTGCCTATTTTTAATGTGTATTTTTAATCGATTATTAAATCGAATGTAGATTTGCATTAAAAAAAAGGGGCTGGAGCTTTCATTTACAGGGATCTTTTGACTTTATCCTGCAGGAAGCCTCCTCCTTATGCAAAGATCTTATTGCTTGAGTTAGAAAAAAAATAGATGAAATTTTGATTTGGAGTTTTGCTGATTAAACCAGTTGGTAATTCTAGAAATGTCAAACCCACTTAACGACTGTATGGCTAACTTAACCGTTGCAGTGGTTCACTTAATAACAGGGGCAAGAAAAGTAATCAAAAGGGAGCAAAACTCATTTAACAACAACCGTCCCACTTAGCAATGGAAATATTGGCCTCCCTACTGGTCGTAAGTCAAGGATTACCTCTACTCGGTGTTTTACCGTGCTGGAAAAAAAAAATGGAAATCCACACTTTGGTTTCTCTCTCGCTTTTCCTTTCTCTTTCTTTCCGTTCCCCCTTTTGCTATGGTTTTCCTTTCCTTTTTTAAAAAATAATTTTTATTAAAAGTTTTACAAAATTTTTAAAAAAACCCACAAATCATGTTTATAACTTTTGCAATTTGTTGTAGCGTCGGTTTCCCCCATCTTTCCTTATTCATATCTACATATCTACATTACTTATATTTATCTTATACTTTTATACAGTCTGG
The DNA here is from genome assembly GCF_049901715.1 of Pseudonaja textilis. NCBI lineage: Eukaryota > Metazoa > Chordata > Lepidosauria > Squamata > Elapidae > Pseudonaja > Pseudonaja textilis. The sequence continues at coordinate 91,189,866 of NC_141993.1, forward strand.
GGGAAATTGTATGTTTGGATAGACAACAGGAATAACAGATAAAGCATACGGTTTTCCTTTTCACTTGTGTTTGACACGCTCTCTAAAACGGATAAACAATTAAAAGGTGCTTTTTAAAAGAAAGAAAGAAAGAAAGAAAGAAAGAAAGAAAGAAAGAAAGAAAGAAAGAAAGAAAGAAAAATAAGCAGCGTGGATGAGAGACCACTCAGAAATTCCAGGTTTTTTTTTTAACCTTTTGGAATAAAACAAAATAAAATTGTTAAAAAACAAACTTTTTTTTTCTTTTTAAAAAAAGGGGGGTTAGGAAATGCCAGGGCTTTAAGCTAAGGTGGGATCCAGCTAAAGAAGGCAACCTCAAATCACTGCTTAGCATCATGGAGAAAACCACACCAGAGACCCCAGGAATCCGTCCAAATTGGCACCGTCCCCCCCTCAAGTTGCAGAGAGCCGAATTATAGGAAACTGGCAGAAATTCACGCCAAGGTTGGATGCCGGAGCCTCTGGTGAAATAAATACACACAAAACTCTACGGGGAGCTGTCGCCGGGCCTGAATTTACACAGCAAAGACTGCAGTGAAATTGGGACTTGCCCCGCCCTGCCCCTCCCACCGGCTAATAAGCCGTTACATGAATACGAGAGAAGCGCAAAGGGCTGGTTTGGTGGGAATCGTTCCAGGCCAGCCTTCTGGATTTCTTCCGAGGCAGATTGGTATCGTTCCAAATTGAACTCATTTTCTCTTTATCCAGCACTGCTCGGTGGGACATAGCAGGGCGGTTCATTGGTGGCATCCTCTGCCTGGCGTGGTTCCTCCTCCTCCAATCCAAAAACCCCCTCTCCCTTCTAGCCCTGATGATGTTACACAGTTGGGTCACGAGACGTCTGCAAGAAAACAACCAAGGCCAGAGAGCACCAGGACCACACAGTCCTCCTCCTCCTCCTCTTCTTCTTCTTCACAAACCCCCTTCCCTTTTAGCCCTGATGATGTTACGTACTTGGGTCATGAAACGTCTGCAAGAAAACAACCAAGGCCAGAGACTTCTAACACTGATGATATTACCTAGTCAGGTAACGAGATGTCTGCAAAAAATAACCCAGCTCAGAGAGCACCAAGCACCACACAGTCCTCCTCCTCCTCCTCCTCAATTGGCTAGCTCTTGTGGCACACACAACAGTCCTTCTGCCCATCCAGATTCCTAGTGATTTTGACAAATGGCTCAGCGGACAGAGAACTGAGGTGCAAAAAATGAGGACATGCCTGCAATATCTTGATGTGGCCTGTCTTGCTTGGGTGGGAGCCACAAAGCTAGCAGGTCTCACATCTTCACCGGAAACCCCCAAAGACCCTCTATATTTTGCCTTTTTGATGCAAGCGGAAGAGCCAAATTAAAGAAGACTAAGAAGAAACAACGGTATTATAGCACGTTCATCATCAGGCTTGATAGGTTTTGGGTCCAATCTAACGTCTTCCTCGAAGCATAACGGGGGCTAAAGTAAATCACTAAACCTTCAGGTCAGTGCTGAATCTCGGCTACTCAGGACATTGACGTCCCTGCAAGAGTTGAAAAGGGAGCAGCGCACAGCTTGTTTTTCGTTCCCAACAAGGAAAATAGGATATGATAGAATAACGGACTTTGAAGCAGGGGTGGGATTCAACTGGTGTTACTACTGGTTCGGTGGCAAAAAAAAATATATCAGAAAATAAAATACAAGCTGATTAGTCAAGATCTTGTTGATGATCCAAGCTCTGTAAAGGACCTTGGAATACTCACCTCTAATGATCTAAGTGCTAGAGCCCATTGTAATTACATAGCTGAAAAGGCATTAAGAGTTGTTAACCTAATCCTGCGTAGCTTTTTCTCTGGTAATATCACACTACTAATTAGAGCATACAAAACATTTGCGAGACCAATACTCGAATACAGCTCATACAGTCTGGAACCCACATTACGTATCTGATAGTAACACAGTTGAGAAATCCAGAAATATTTCACAAGAAGAGTTCTCCACTCCTCTACTCGTTGCAGAAGACCTCATGCCACCAGACTCGAAATCCTAGACCTAGAAAACCTAGAACTATGCCGCCTTTGGTCTGATCTAAATATAGTATATAAAATCATACATTGCAATGTCCTACCTGTCAATGAATACTTCAGCTTCAGCTTCAACCACAACAACACAAGAGCAAACAATAGATACAAACTCAAGGTTAACCGCACCAAACTCGATTGCAGGAAATACGACTTCAGCAACAGAGTGATGTATGTCTGGGATCCTCTACCTGACTCTGTGGTTTCTTCCCCAAACCCCAAAAACTTTAACCTTAGACTGTCTACTACTGACCTCACCCCTTTCCTAAGAGGTCTGTAGGGGGCATGCATAAGCGCACCAATGTGCCTACCGTCCCTCTCCTATTGTTTCTTTTATTTTTCTTATATGTACCCATTTCATGTATTCATAACTATGTATATACTTATACCTATTATCTTGTAAGCAATTGACAAATCAAAATAAATAAATAAATAAAAACTACATGCCTTCTCTGCAGTCTTTCCAGAGTTTCAACATGTTTTTTTTACATCTCTTCTTTGTGGGAAGCTCTGAGATATTGGAAGATTCTATCATGTCATGTCTACCCTTCTTTTCCTTAAACTAGACATGTCTTCTGTCCATCCATGGATTGCCCAGATCAAGTGATCTATCTATCTATCTATCTATCTATCTATCTATCCTATCTATATCTATCTATCTATGGTATTCAGCTTTGTTCCATTAAGCCTTTTAAAGTTGTACTTTCTATCTATCTTTCTTTCTTCTATCTATCTATCTATCTTCTATCTTTTTCTTTCTTTCTTTCTTTCTTTCTTTCTTTCTTCTTCCTTCCTTCCTTCCTTCTCTTCCTTCCTTCCTTCCTTTCTTTCTTTCTTTCTTTCTTTCTTTCTTTCTTTCTTTCTTTCTTTCTTTCTTTCTTTCTTTCTTTCTTTCTTTCTTTCTTCATTCTTTGTTTCTTTTGCTTTGGAGAATAGATTGACCCCCTCTACTCTCTGTGGCAGCCCCTCAAATAGTGGAAGACTGCTATCATGTCATCCCTTAGTCTTTCTTTTCACTAAACTAGACATACCCAATTCCAGCAACCCTTCGTTCTATATTTTATCCTCCAGCCTCAACTTCTTTTCGACATCGTGGTGACCGAAGAGGGAAATATTATTTTGGAACAGAGTAGAATAGAATACTTTATCGGCCAAGTGTGATTAGACATACAAAGACAGACACACTCCACACACAATAGACCCACAAGGACTTTTTCCCCTTGTGCGTCCGATATTACTGTTGTGTCTTACTGTTTTCTTTAAAAAAAACCAAACATTTATTATAAAACTGCAGAAAAAGACTTAAAACTATTTTCAATTAATTGCTTTCTAATTTTTGCCCCAACATTTGCTAAGGAAGCCTACTGCTTGGTAGAAAGTAACCACATTTAACACACGCTGATTAGAACTATACATTGCTACCGCTGCAGAATTAACACAAAATAATCCATTTGCAATCTTATGCGCTTGAGGAAGAGGAAGAAGGTGTAGTGATACTTTTAAAATATACATCAGTAAGTTCAAGTGGGGAAGCAATTATTTTCTCTGAACGCCTAATCATAGGACTAAATAAAATATTGCCGTTGTGTCTTATTGTTTTAAGTGGCCGACTTTTTCCCCCCCTTTTTTTCCCCTTCTCATCTTTGACCATCGATGGTCTTCCTCGGGGGTAAATCTTCTCTTCTCTAGTGAACATCTCGACATTCTGATCCCTCAAAGGGAAGCCCTGCTAAGCCCAAAGCGGTAATGAGCTGTCAGGTCTTTTGGGGTCCTTCGTGATTGATGGAAAAATATGCCGTCTGCCACAGAACTGAATGTGGATGAACCGGGCGGGTGAGATAATCTTTGTGCTTTAAGTCCTTCGCCTGCTAGCTCTCCTTGGTAATTTAGGGAAAGAGATGGATGGCCGCAGGCAAAAGAAGAGGGAACTGTCACCAATTTGAGGAGGGGGTGGCTAAAATAGAGGGTCTGCCATGGAGAACAGACAGGGAACTCTTTCCCAAGATGGTGGTGGAAATAAACTGGGAGGAAGCAAGGGAAGAAGGAAAAGGTCCACCTGGGCTGAGATATCCTCCCGCAGTGTTTCTTAAGCTTGCCAGCTTTTCAATGGGTGGACTAATTTCCAGAATTCTCCTGCCAACATTTGTGGACTTCAGCTCCCAGAATTCCCCAGCCAAGCATGCTCAAAGATAGGTGGATTTCAATTCCCAGAATTCCCTAGCCAACAGGCGTGGACTTCAGCTCCCAGAATTCCCCAGTCAAGCGTGCTTTATGATAGGTGGACTTCAACTCCCAGAATTCCCCACCAGCACGTTACAAAATGTGTGGTCTTCTACTCCCACAATCCCCCAGTTTTAGCCTACTTAAAATATGTGGACTTCAACTCTCAGAGTTCCTCAGCTATCACGATGCAAGAGATGTAGACTTCAAGTCCCAGAATTCCCCAGGCCAGCATGCTTTAAGATGGCCGGATTTCAATGCCCAGAATTCCCCAGGCCAGCATGTTTTATTTTTATTTTTATTTGATTTGATTTGTCAATTGTTTACAAGATAATAAGTATAAGTGTATACATAGTTATGAATACATGAAATGGGTACATATAAGAAAAATAAAAGAAACAATAGGACAGGGACGGTAGGCACATTGGTGCGCTTATGCACACCCCCTAGAGACCTCTTAGGAAAGGGGTGAGGTCAATAGTAGAAAGTCTAAGGTTAAAGTTTTTGGGGTTTGCGGAAGAAACCACAGAGTCGGATAGAGGATTCCAGACATTGACCACTCTGTGCCTGAAGTCGTATTTCCTGCAATCAAGTTTGATGCAGTTTACCTTGAGTTTGTATCTATTGTTTGCTCTTGTGTTTTTATGGTTGAAGCTGAAGTATTCATTGACAGGTAGGACATTGCAATGTATGATTTTATATACCATGCTTAAATCAGACCGAAGACGACGTAATTCAAGGTTTTCTAGTTCTAGAATTTCAAGTCTGGTGGCATAAGGTCTTCTGCAACGAGTAGAGGAGTGGAGAACTCTTCTTGTGAAATATTTCTGGATGTTCTCAATAGGTGCCCTTCAGCTCCCAGAATTCCTCACCCAGCAGTGCTTAATGATGGGCGAACTTCAATTCCCAGAATTCCCCAGCCGTCCCGTACGGACTTCAACTCCCAGAATCCCCCAGCCACCTCATATGGACTTCAACTCCCATGATCCCTCAGCTGTCCCATATGGACTTCAACTCCCAGAATTCCCCAGCCAGCCAAACTGTGCTGAGCAGGTAAAAAGGCAGCAGACAGCTTCAAACACGGGAGTCCCCTCGAGGTTTCTAACCCTGAACCCCTCTTTTAATTCTGCAATGTTCCCTAGCATGGGCTCAAAACCCCTCAGGGCTGATGCCTGCTCTCTCTCAAAAGTAGGAAAAGGGAAATCAGAAATGGAATGTGTCCTTCAAGACGTTTTATGGGAACCTCAATGTCTCCAGGATGGTCCCAGCTGGTGTGACTGACCCTCTGGCCCATCGTCCCTGGAGGAGGCCACTGACTTCATCTGGGCCTGTCCTGGAATGCATTAATTGGGCTGAGGGGCGTCTGGTCCACTCTTGAAAAAATACATATCTGTATATCTATATCTCAACTTTGTTCCTCATTAAGAGTCTGGAATTCTACGGCAGGATGGAAGTAATTTGTGGAAGCCACAGGAAGGAGGAGGAGGAGGAGAGACCCCTTGGCACAAATGCCAGTGGCCCCCAGGGTTCTGCCTCTGGGTGAAAGATCGGCACCCCGAGGCCAAGAGGGGGTCCTCGAAGGGGGTCATGGGAATATTTCTGGGAGGCTGTCTATCCCTTCTTGCCATGGGAAAATGTTCTTTCTGCGCCAACTCAGGAAGCTCAAACTGCCCAAGGAGCTGCTGATCCGGTTCTACAGAGGAAGGATGGAGTCTGTCCTCTGCACCTCCGTAACGGTCTGGTTCGGTTCTGCGACCCAACAGGGCAGACACAGACTCCAGAGAGGAATGAGGACTGCAGAAAAAACCATGGCTACCCACCTGTCTCCCATGGAGGACCTGCATCCTGCACCCTGAGTCAAAAAGAGGGCTGAGAAAATATCTGCAGACCCCTCACATCCCAAAGTCTCCACTACTATTACTATTAATCTTCTCATCACTGCTTATCGCCCATCCCCTCCCACTTGTGACTGTGTGGCTGTAACTTTGTTGGTTGTATCCTAATGATTTATATTGACTGTTTCCTAGTGTGATTTGATTGCTTATTTGTACCCTATGACTATCATTAAGTGTTGTACCTGATGATTCTTGACTCTTGATGAGTGTATCTTTTCTTTTATGTACACTAAGAGCATTTTCACCAAGACAAATTCCTTGTGTGTCCAATCACACTTGGCTGATAAAAGAATTCTATTCTATTCTATTCTATTCTATTCTATTCTATTCTATTCTATTCTATTCTATTCTATTCTATTTCTATTCCTATTTCTGTTCTATTCTTCTATTCTATTCTATTCTATTCTATTCTATTCTATTCTATTCTATTCTATTCTATTCTATTTCTATTTCTATTCTATTCCTGTATTTCTGTTCTGTTCTCTATTCTATTCTATTCTATTCTATTCTATTCTATTCTATTCTATTCTATTCTATTCTATTCTATTCTATTCTATTCCTATTTCTATTCCCGTATTTCTATTCTGTTCTATTCTATTCTATTCCTATTTCTATTCCTGTATTTCTATTCTATTCTATTCTATTCTATTCTATTCTATTCTATTCTATTCTATTCTATTCTATTCTATTCTATTCTAGGCAGGGAGGACCAGCCTTGGATAGCCTGATCCATGGTGAGACACACAAACACCCCTCTTTGAAGTGGGGGGACGTGTGGACGAGATGACTGGCCTTTTCTGGGGTGGCCCCTCCCCCAGCCCGAATCATAGAATAACAATAGAATAAAAGACCAATAAAGTTGGAAGGAAACTTGGAGATCTTCTAGTCCAGCCCCCAGCTCAAGTAGGAGACAATAAATCATTCTGGACAAACGGCAGCTGTCAGTCTGTTTTATTTTATTTTTTAACAAAACCCACTACTTCTGAAGGCAAGTAATTCCACTGATCAATTGTTCTCACTGTCAGGGAATTAGAGGAAAGAAGAGAGGGAGGAAGAGAAAGAGGGGAGGGAAGGATGGAAGGAAGAAAAGAAGGATAGGAGGGAGGGAAGGGGAAAAGGAAGATAGGAAGGGGAAAAGGAAAGGAGGGAGTGGGGAAGGAGGGGAGGAGAGAGAAGGGGAGGGAAGGCAAGGGAAGGAAGGAAGGAAGGAAGGAAGGATGGATGGATAGGAGGGAAGGGAAGGGAAAAAGAAAGATAGGAAGGAAAAAAGAAAGGGAAGAATGGAGGAGAACTGGTCTGGCAAAGTTTTTGTATGCCTGATGAACATGTCACGCCCCTGTTGGAATCTGATTCCGAGGGAGAAGTGGAACAGCTGACAGCGGGTGGGGAATGTGGCTCCGGTGGCTGTGGAGGAAACTGGGGAAGGGCACCGTCCAGCTAGGCATTCAGAAAAAGACCCAGGCCCACCCCCTCTTCATCCTAGGGAATGCAGGGATGGCTTACGGGGGAGAAAAGGGCCCTGATCCCCTTCATTAGCTGCAGCTGGGAAAACAGGATTTAAAAAGGGCGTTTGCACACAGCACCTTGCTGGAAGCAAAACATGAATTATCTTTTTTTGTCAAGTCTCATCTGGGTTCTGGCATCCTCCCAACTATGTGTGTTTGGTTATCTTTTGGAAATCTGCAATTCCTTATCCTGCCCTGTCTCGTTAATTGCTGCAGCGTGGTTTGTGTTGGTTTTTATTTATAATTTAGATGTACTTTGGGCTCGGACTGAATTTCTTCCCTTTAAAAACTGTTCTTGGGAAAGTTTTCCCTCCAGACGACGATAACTGGACATTGGAGGCCAAGTTGGAGGAATTCAAGGGACTTTACCTACTTTTGTGACTTTGTTGCTTTTGTGCCACGCCCCGCTGGGTCATTCAGCAACAAAGTGGTCAATGTCTGGAATACTCTACCTGACTCTGTGGTTTCTTCCCCAAACCCCCAAAACTTTTAACCTTAGACTGTCTACTATTTTTTATTTTATTTTATTTATTTTATTTATTTGTCAATTGTTTACGAGATAAGTAAAAGTGTATACATAATTATGAATACATGAAATGAGTACATATAAGAAAAATAAAAGAAACAATAGGACAGGCACGGTAGGCACGTTGGTGCGCTTATGCACGCCCCCTACAGACCTCTTAGGAAAGGGGTGAGGTCAATAGTAGACAGTCTAAGGTTAAAGTTTTTGGGGTTTGGGGAAGAAACTACAGAGTCGGGTAGAATATTCAGACATTGACCACTCTGTTGCTAAAGTCGTATTTCCTGCAATCAAGCTTGGTGCGGTTAACCCTGAGTTTGTATCTATTAATTGCTCTTGTGTTGTTATGGTTGAAGCTGAAGTATTCATTGACAGGTAGGACATTGCAATGTATGATTTTATATACCATGCTTAAATCAGACCGAAGACGGCGTAATTCAAGGTTTTCTAGTTCTAGAATTTCAAGTCTGGTGGCATAAGGTATTCTACAACGAGTAGAGGAGTGGAGAACTCTTCTTGTGAAATATTTCTGGACTTTCTCAATTGTGCTAATATCAGATAAGTAATGTGGGTTCCAGACTGATGAGCTGTATTCGAGTATTGGTCTAGCAAATGTTTTGTATGCTCTAGTTAGTAGTGTGATATTACCAGAGAAAAAGCTACGTAAGATTAGGTTAACAACTCTTAATGCCTTTTTGGCTATGTAGTTGCAGTGGGCTCTAGCACTTAGATCATTAGAGGTGAGTATTCCAAGGTCCTTTACAGAGCTTGGATCATCAACAAGATCTTGACTATTCAGCTTGTATTTTATTTTCGGATTTTTTTTGCCAATATGTAAGACAGAGCATTTATTTGTTGAGATTTGAAGTTGCCATTTGTTTGACCATTCTGATACACAGTCAAGATCTTTTTGAAGGGTAGCAGTATGTATGGGGTGTGCATAAGCGCACCAATGTGCCTATCGTCCCTGTCCTACTGTTTCTTTTATACTTTTTTAATTTTTCTCATATGTATCCATGTATTCATAACTATGTTTTTACTTATACCTATTATCTTGTAAGCAACTGACAAATCAAAATAAATAAATCACATAACAATTCAATGTTGCTGGAGAAGAGGCTTCGCAAAAGAAGGTTAATAACTCTTAAAGCCTTTTTGGCAATGCTGTTACAGTGAGCCCTGGGGCTTAGATCTTTCGAGATGAGGACTCCTAGACCCTTGACACAGTGAGGGCCGTCTACGAGATCGTTTCCTCCTCACTTGTATTTCGGTGCTCTGATTTTTGTTGCCAACGTGTAGGACAGAGCATATGTTAGTTTGAAATTTGGAGCTGCCGATTGCACGACCATTCTTACGCATAGCCAAGGTTGTTTTGTAGGGCAGCATCATTGTCGGTGGTGTTAAATAATTTGACGTCATCGGCATAATAAATTCACGTAATAAAGTTGGAAGACTTGAAGGACCAGGTTGGAAGGAACGATTCTTCTGAAGGACATTTATCTACAGGGTTGCTAAAAGCTGATTAAAGTAACTATGAAGTCAGACGACCCGTAAATCCATTTTTAACAGGAACCTTAACAACATTTTACATGCATTCTGTCTGCCAGAACCTCATAACCATCTCCAAGCCAACATGTCTATGTGGGGACAACCCAACAACCAAAGGAACAGGAGATATCCATAGCAACTAGGAGTGGCCAATAGGATCTGGGAAGATCCCAGCCCTGGCCATATCATTAACCAAGAATGCTGTGGTGGCCGAGAACCCACAATGACTGGGGAACCCTGGGAGTTGAAGTCCACCCATTTCTCAGTTGCCAAGGTTAAGTAACACTGATTTAGGGGCCAACAGAAGAAAGTAAATGAACATTATTCTGGAGCAGGAATATTTAAGGATGGATTTAAGCCATCTGCTGTGGGCTGGAGAAGCGATGAACACAACTGAAGGAGGCTATACGGGAGAAAAATAATAATGTATTAGACGGTTTGTGCTGTTGTTAGGAAAATCAAGGAACTGTCCTTTTAATTTCCATTTTTTTTCTGTCAGGAAATTTCTCCTTAGAGGGAGGGAGGGAGGGAGGGAGGGAGGGAGGGAGGGAGGAAGGAAGGAAGGAAGGAAGGAAGGAAGGAAGGAAGGAAGGAAGGAAGGAAGGAAGGAAGGAAGGAAAGAGAAGGATGAAAGAAAGATGCATGGATGGAAGGAGGAAGGAGATGGAAATGAGAAGAAGATGGAAGGAAAAGGAAGGAAGGAAGGAAGGAAGGAAGGAAGGAAGGAAGGAAGGAAGGAAGGAAGGAAGGAAGGAAGGAAGGAAGGAAGGAACGAGAAAGATGAAAGAAGGATGCATGGATGGAAGGAGGAAGGGAGATGGAAATGAGAAGAAGATGGAAATTAGAAGAAGATGGAAGGAGAAGGAAGGAAAGAAGGAAGGAAGGAAGGAAGGAAGGAAGGAAGGAAGGAAGGAAGGAAGGAAGGAAGGAGGGAAGGAGGGAAAGAGAAGGATGAAAGAAGTATGCATGGATGGAAGGAGGAAGGGAGATGGAAATGAGAAGAAGATGGAAATTAGAAGAAGATGGAAGGAGAAGGAAGGAAAGAAGGAAGGAAGGAAGGAAGGAAGGAAGGAGGGAAGGAGGGAAAGAGAAGGATGAAAGAAGTATGCATGGATGGAAGGGGAAGGAAGGAAGGAATTGTCTGTTTAATTTCCATTTTTTTTCTGTCAGGAAATTTATCCTTAAAGGAAGGAAGGAAGGAAGGAAGGAAGGAAGGAAGGAAGGAAGGAAGGAAGGAAGGAAGGAACTGTCTATTTAATTTCCATTTTTTTCCTGAATCCTTCCATCTTTTAAACCAGCATCTAATGGAAAGAGTTGCCTTGAAATTGATATGGGTGGCAAATAAATTTAATAGTAATAATAATATTAGCTATGAGTGTAATCCCAAAACAACTGGAGCACCACTTGAATATCACCGGCATTGACAAAATCACCATTGTCAATTGCAAAAGGCAGCTTGACTCTGAGCAGCTTACATCCTGCGACATTCGAATAAAATTTGTCTATCTCAGGTCCCTGGGAAACACCCAATAGGTGGACAAAATTAACAAATCCAGTCTAAATATCAGGATGGCTGTGTAATGAACAACAGCAGCAACAACAACAGCAACAACAACAACAATAATAATAATAACCATTAGCATTGACAAAATCAACACCAGTCAATTGCAAAAGGCAGCTTGACTTGGAGCAGCTGACATCCTGCAATGATATCCCCGAGACCATCAAACAACCTATCACCAGATAGTAATAATAATATTAGCCATATGTGCAAACTCAAAACAACTTGAGTATCATCAGCATTGACAAAATTGCCATTGGTCAATTGCAGAAGGCAGCTCGATTCAGAACAGCTTACATCCTGTGACATCCAAACAATATCTATCTAGCTCAGAGCTTTGGGAAGCACTCCACAGGTAGACAAAAATGCCAAATCTAGTCTGAACATCTGGCCGGTTGTGCAATGAACCATTATGACAACCATGGGCATTGACAAATCCCTGTTAGTCAACTGCAAAAGCCAGTTTGATTTAACATAGCTTACATCCCCGGAACACAGCAACCATCATAAATAAAAGAGTCAGTTGCCAAGCGTCTGAATTTTGATCACAGGACTATGGGGATGCTTCCATGGTCATAACTGTTAAAAATGGTCCTAATTCACTTTTTTTTCCACTCCTGTTGTATCTTTGAATGATCACCATATGAATTGTTGTAAGCTGAGGACTATCTATGTTTAGGAAAATACAACGAGCAATGCTGTTCCATTTGAGGAATCGTAAAAAGTTGGGCAAAGCCAGATCTTAAATTTGGGAAAAAAAGGAAAACAGGCCGCAAGATTAGATACAGATTTGAACACCAAACTGAAAAACAAGCTTTAAGTTCAGTGAACTGAAGCGAGCCGATTTGCAGGAAACTGGAGAGCCTCAAAATAGGGAATGTTGTCGGTAAAGTCTGAGATATCCAGAAAAAGTAGAAAGTAGTAATTTTGGCTGGATTGCATCGAAACCACTGTCTGTCCACATATGCATATTCATGCAAACTTCATGTTTATATGAATTAGCCCAAACCACAGAAGCAATAAATCCTCTCGGACTAAAAGGGCCCTTTTGACTTTCTTGATGATTCCAAATTATTTGTGGGTTGCCATCAAAGTAACCGCCGAGCTCTTCGGCCCCAAAGGACGTTTTGTGAGAAAAGTGTTAACGTCCTGTCATCTGAAGGAGGACCACAAGATCCCAGGGAAGGACAGCCAGCGGAGTCTCTCTCAACTTTGGCAAGCTTGAAGATGGGTGGACTTCAACTCCCAGAATTCCCCACTCGGCACCTGAGCTGCTTTGCATATATGTGAATTGTGTCTCAGAAGACAAAAGAAAAAATCTGGCCTTGCTTTCTGGGTTTAGGGCTGGGTTTCTTAACCGTGGCAGCTTGAAGAGGGTGGACTTCAGCTCCCAGAAGTTTGGAAGAGGATGCTGGGTAGGGAATTCTGGGAGTTGAAGTCTGTCCAACTTCAAATTTCCATGGTTGAAAAAACAATGCTAGCTGAGGAATTCTGGGAATCGAAGTCCATCCACCTTGAAGTGGTATAAGGCGGAGACACTAGCGGCTGGGGAATTCTGGGAATCGAAGTCCAGCCATCTTGAAGGGGTATAAGGTGGAGATACTAGTGGCTGGGGAATTCTGGGAATCGAAGTCCAGCCATCTTGAAGTGGTATGATGGAGAAAACAATTCTAGAAAGTCCAAATTTGGCCATCCAGTATGGACACCTATAAAAGAAGGTGGAAAAGATCTTTCCTGCTCACAAGGAAAGTGACCGGTAGACCTGTCTTCTCAATGGTAGATCCCTCTCTATTTAATACCCTCCAAGGAACCAAATCCTTGCTTCGTGGAAGCAAGTAACTGTAGAACCATTTCAGCATATTATCAGCTGTGTCCAGATGTCCACTGTGGGCAGCATGTTATGGTTGGTGTTGAAATTCATTGTTGAATTTTTGTGCAACAATTGCAGTAGCATTCAGCCTCTAGATGGCGGTGTTTACACGTTTGGTATGTACTCTATGTTCTTTTGTTCTAAGTAGAGTTTCCTGTTACAGTTAAATAGTTGAGCAGTAAAGCACATGGTGACTGTGTTCTTTGTTTGCTCTGTAGTGCTACTGCTATATATAAACAGAATTTCTAACAGTTGGTTAGTGTACTGGCTGGGGGATTCTGGGAATTGAGGTCCCCCTATCTTAAAATTGGCAAGGTTAGAGGAACTGGGTCTGCTTAGCCTAAAGAATAGAAAGAGAAGAAAGGACATGGAAACATCTTCTCATGCATGAAGGGGTGACCCAAGGATGATGGGGTGGATTTTTTGCCCAAAAGGCCTAACAGAAGGACAAGAACCAATGGATGGACTCTTTACAGAAGGAGACCCAAAATCAACATAAGGACTTTCTTGACTATGACAGCTATTAACCAGGACATTGAGAGAATAAAAGAATTGGAAGGGACCGTAGAGGTCTTCTAGTCCAACCCCTACCTCAAGAAGAAAATCCTATACCATTTCAGATGAATGGTTGTCCAGTCTCTTCTTAAAAACCTCCAGTGTTGGAGCACCCACAAATTTCTGGTGGCAAGCAGTTCCGCTGGTTAATTGTCCTCACTGTTAGAAAGTTTCTCCTTAATTCCAGGTTGCTTTTCTCCTTGATTAGTTTCCATCCATTGCTTCTTGTCCTGCTTTGGAGAATAGCTTGACTCCCTCTTCTTTGGGGCAGCCCCTCAAATACTGGAAGACTGCTATCATGGCTCCCCTGGTCCTTCTTTTCATCAAACAAGACACACCCAGTTCCAGCAACCGTTCTCTACATGTTTTTAGCCTCCAGTCCCCTAATCCTCTTGGTTGCTCTTCTCTGCACTCTTTCCAGAGTCTCAACATCTTTTTTACATCCTGGTGAACCAGAAATGGATGCAGTACAGGTTGTCCTCAATTAACAACAGTTCATTTAGTGACCAGATAAATAACAGATAAGAGATAAGAGATAATCAGAGTTGGAAGGGACCTTATAGGTCATCTAGTCTAACCCCCTGCCCAAGTGGGAGACCCTACACCATTTCTGACCCTATACCATTTCATTCAAACTTAGAACATCACAGAAAAGTGACTTATGACCATTTTTCACACTTACAACCGTAGTAGCATCAAGCATCCCCACGGTCCTTTGGATGCTTGACAAGTGACTCACATTTATAACAGTTGCAGTGTCCAGGAGTCATGTAATCGCCTTCTGGCCAGCAAAATCAATGGGGGAGACAGGTCCACTTACCAACTGTGTTATTCATTTAACAACCGCAGTGGATTCACTTAACAAACGAGGCAAGAAAAGTCATTAAACGGAGCAACACCCACTTAACGCATTTCTCACTCAGGAACATACAGTTTGGGCTCAGTTGTCATAAAATAAAATTACAGATTAGCAGAGTTGGAAGGGACCTGGTAGGTCATCTAGACCAACCCCGCCGCCGCCCAAGCAGGAGGCCCTACATCAGTGGTGGCTAAACTTTTTCGGCTCCCGTGCCGATAACTGTGTGCGCACTCACTTGCGTGCGCTCTTGTGCCAGCACTCAGAAGGCAATGCGTGCTGGGCCCTCCACGCCCCCTGCATATGCGCATGCGACCTCCTTCGCATGCTGTGTATCTGCACATGCACGCATGACTCCCTCCTTGCACATTGCACATCTGCGCATGCCAATGCATTTCCCCCTCACACGCCGCATATCTGTGCATGCAGGCACGATTCCCCCCTCGCACGTCTCTTGTCTTTCCACATGCATGCGCAACTCCCTTCTTGCGTGCCATGCACCTGCGCATGCATGCGCATTTCCCCTCTCATGCGCCGCACGTCTTTGCATATGTGTACATGACTCCCTTCTTGTGCACCGCATGTCTGCACATGCGCACACATTTACCCCTCACGTACAGTGCGTGTGCGCATGAGCGCATGATCCCCTCACACACAGGGCGTCCCTGTGCATGCGCACGTATCTCCAGTGCACCCTCCCTCTGCCCCCTCTGCATGTGTGACAGATACCCAACAATCACCTGTCGGGCGGTGGTGTAAGCACACATGCCCAGTGGGGCTCTTCTGGGCGACCTCTCGCGTGCCGGGGAAACTTCCAGTGTATATATACTAATATATCGTTTACAGCAGTGGTCCCCAACCTTTTTTGTGCCATGGCCCGGTACTGGCATCACAAAATCACCCGCAGACCAGTACCGGCATCAGCACGCATGGCAAGGCAAGTCAAGCGACCAGCCATCCAGCCATCCCCGCTTCTCCCGCCACCTTCAACTCCTCCTTTGTACCTGTGTTGATGGGCTTCGTGACGGCTTTGGGACGGTCGCTCGGCTCGCCTTGCCACGCGTGCTGAAAGAATCCTCGCGCCTTAGTTTTGTTCGAAGCTGCCCCTCCCTCGATGAAACTAAGGCGCGAGGATTCTTTCAGCACCCAAACACCGCTTTCTACCCGGAAAAGCTCACTGGAAGCACTTTTTCATCAAAACAAGATGGCGGCGCCCAGCAAACTGGCGGCCTGGTAGAAATTGTTCCACAGACCGGTACTGGTCCGGGGACCGGTGATTGGGGACCCCTGGTTTACAGTGATTCTCTGAGCATGGGGTTGGAGCAGGGGTGGGATTCAAATTTCTTAACAACTGGTTCTGTGGGCGTGGCCATATTGTGGGTGTGGCTTGGTGGTCATGTAACTGGGTGGGTGTGGCTTGCTGACTGGGGGGTGACTTGGTGGTCATGTGACTGGGTGGGTGTGGCTTGTACGTAAATATTGTAAATACTGTATTTTTATATATATATGTATAAGAAAACAGCCACTTTTACCCAAAATCAGGCAAAGCAGATTGAGTTAGAATCACAGATTCACTCAGAGATCTACCTTTCTGCCATCTGCTGCCTGAGTCTGCACTGAAAAATAGAAGGAAGGTTCGGCTCTGCTCTCAGGCCACTTCTCCCCTACCCCACAATCCCCTGACTGGGCTTCAGGGAAGCCTCTTGGGCGAAGGCAAAGCAGGACAACAGCGATTTAGATTAGCTAGAAAGCAGAAATCCGACAGGAGCGGGGGAGGGGCCAGCCAGTGGCACGACTTCCCGGTTCTCTGAACTGCACAGAATCGTAACCACCGGTTCTACGGAACTGGTGCGAACTGGTAGAATCCCGCCCCTGGGTTGGACTAGAAGACCTCAAAAGGCCCTTCCAACCCTTTGGTTGAACCAGTCCATCCTTCTCTAAGAGCAGTTTTATGCCACGTCGAGGTAGTTTGGTCGCCGCCTCTTCTACAAATTCATTTATGAGATTACTATGCCTCCTACCTCACCAGGACAGGGAGGTTTACAACAGAATGAAAAGTTTAAAAGGGCTTAAAAAATAAATTAAAATGAGGAGGGAAAAGAAGATGGAAAAGTACATTTTTCATGGGATTTTTCACCTCCAGAAGAGTTTGTTCTGGTGCCCGGAACACCAAGGAGGTGTGACTCACACACTGTCGGAAGGAACCAGCAGGGTGACAATGAATTAATCTGTCAAATTGGGGTGGGATCCAACATTTTGTCATGACTCTTACAGGGTTTTTAAATAACAACTCATCATTTGATTTGGGTTTAGTTTTTGGGGAGGAAAATAAGGGGTGGCGGGGGGGAGAAATTTGCCTCTGCCTACCAGCATCCATCGGTGTTCATCTGGCAAGTGTCCTGTCAGTGTGTGAGAGAGTGGAGGGCTGTTTGGAAACTGAAACAGTATTTGTTGCGTGAACAAGAAGGAGACAGCAAGGAACCTGGGTGTGGCTTAGCTCAACTCTTCTGGACTAAAGCTGCTTGGGGCTGCTGTGAAACTGAAACTCCTCTGCTTGTGTTTTGCATTTGAAACAGATTTCTTTTCAGGTGGGGATGGGGAGTAGAACTCCTAAGCATCAGAGTGTGTTAATAATAATAAGATAGGAAATATTAATGCTCTGAGGATCATTTGGAAAAATCCTTTCTTAGTGAGGCCCTAGGAGCCAAATTTGAAGTTTGTAGGCTTTACTGTTCTGAAGATTTTGTGATGATGCACGTGGGATAGATAGATAGATAGATAGCTAGATAGATAGATAGATAGATAGATGATAGAGATAGAGATAGATAGATAGCTAGCTAGATAGATAGATAGATAGATAGATAGATGATAGAGATAGATGATAGATAGATAGATAGATAGATAGATAGATAGATAGATAGATAGATGATAGAGGATAGATAGATAGATAGATAGATAGATAGATAGATAGATAGATAGATAGATAGATAGATAGATAGATAGATAGATCTCAAACACAAGCAACAGAACATAATGACACCAGAGTCTTGGATTTTAAAAGAGCTGATTTCAATAACTCTGAGAGAACTTCAGAAAGATTCCACGGATGAAAATCCTAAAGGGGAAAACTCCTCAAGAATCTTAGGAAATCTAAAAAGTATGATCATAGAAGCCCAGACCAGCACAATACCACTGAGAAACAAAAACAGGAAATCCAAGAAGAAACCAGCATGGCTGCACAAAGATCTCTCTGGCAAATTGAAAGAAAAAAAGGACAAGTACAAAAAATGGAAAGAAGGATGTACAACTAAGGCAGAATATCAGCAGATAGCAAGAATCTGCAAAGACGAAGTCAGGATAGCAAAGGCTCAGAATGAACAAAACTTGCAACAAAAGTCAAAGATAACAAAAAAAGTTTCTTCCAACATATAAATAACAAGAAAAAAAATCAAGGAAACAGTCGGTTCACTAAAGAGAGAAGATGGCAAGGAAGTAACAGGCAACAGAGAGAAAGCAGAACTGCTTAACTCATTCTTTGCATCTGTCTTAACACAAAAAGAAACTATACTCAACCCACCAAAAACATAACTATAAAAGACAGACCAGAAATAAAAGTTAAAATAAGCAAAAAAAAAAAAAAATAGTAAGAGAACACCTGTCTGATCTTGATGAAAACAAATCACCGGGGCCTGATGGATTACATCCCAGAATTTTAAAGAAGCTGGCAGAGGTCATCTCAGAACCACTGCACCATATCTTTCAAAAATCCTTGAGCACCGGAGAACTACCAGGGGACTGGAAAAGAGCTGATGTGGTTCCCATCTTCAAAAAAGGGGAAAAAAAAACAGACCCTGGAAACTATATAGACCAATCAGCCTAACATCAATACCCAGGAAGATACTGGAAAGGATAATAAAAAAAAAACACATCTGCCAACATCTAGAAACAAGTAAAGTAATAACTAGCAGTCAGCACGGGTTTGTTAAGAACAGATCATGCCAAACCAATCTTATTTCATTCTTCAACACAGTGACTGAATTAGTAGACCAGCAAAATACTGTGGACATAATGTACATGTATTTAGATTACAGCAAAGCATTTAACAAAGTAGACCACAACCTACTTCTTAGTAAGCTAGAAAAAAGTGGAATAGATAGGACCACCACTAGATGGACTCGCAACTGGCTGGCAAACCGTACTCAACGAGTCGTCCTTAATGGGTCTAAGTCTACATGGAGGGAAGTAAGCAGTGGGGTGCCACAAGGTTCCCTCTTAGGCCCAGGACTCTTCAATATCTTCATTAACAACTTAGAGGAGGGAAAAGAAGGGGAACTTACCAAATTTGCAGATGATACTAACCTGGCAGGAATAGCCAACACCCAAGAAGATAGGCTCAAGATCCAGATGGATCTTGACAGACTAGAACCCTGGGTCATATCTAATAAAATGAAATTCAATGTAGAGAAAAGTAAAGTCCTACACTTAGGCAAGAAAACCCCAAAAGGACCCATATAGACTGGGTGAAACCAGGCTCAATAGCAGGAACTGTGAGATGGATCTTGGAGTCTTAGTGGACAACCAGCTAAATAGGAGCCAGCCGTGTGCAGCAGCAGCCAAAAAAGCCAATGCAATCCTAAGTTGTATTAACATAGGGATACAGTCAAGATCAAGGGAAGTACTAATACCCCTCTGTAAAGCCTATACAGCTGATGTGTTTTGCTGATTTTCGGTCAGGTGGAAGCCTTTTTCGGCCTCCCAGAGAGCTTGAGGAAGGCTTCTGCAGGCTTCTGCAGGCTTTGCAGGCTGTAAACTAGCCCGGTTTTGTCATTTCCGGTATTTTCAGAAAAACGAAGTGATGAAACGGGGCTAGTTTTCATCCTGCAAAGCCTGCAGAAGCCTTCCTCAAGCCTCTGGGAGGCCAAAAAAGGCCGCAAACCAGCCAAAAAACAGCTGGGAGGCACGCAGTGAGGCAGGTTTGCCTGCAGCTCGCATGCCGGCACAAATGGCTCTGTGTGCCATCTGTGGCATGCATGCCGTAGGTTTGCCATCACGGTTATAGTCCTTTCCTCTTAAGTTTGCATTCATATTATATTCGAATCAACATTCTATATCATATTGTATCATGATTATACCATCATTAAAGTTTTAATTTCAATTCTAGGCTATTTTTAAAAGCAAATCTCATCTCTTACTAACTTATATTCATATTATAACTTATTCAAAAACAATCAATTATCATATATCATTACTATTATGATATACTTCAATTTCTTACTCTTCTATCTAGCCATTCATAAAATAAATCCCAGATCTTATAATACTCCTTTTTTTCTTGTTTTCTAATTGCTAATGTTAATCTACTCATTTCTGGACATTCCATTATGTTCTTAATCATTTACTCCTCCGTCGGAATTTTCTCATTTTTTTCCAATTTTGTGCAAATACAATTTTAGCTGCTGTTATTACGTTGATAATCAAATACGTTGTTTCTTTACTATAACCTTCAGGCAAAATCCCCCATAAAAATATCTCTGGTTTTAAATCTATGTGTTGTGTTATCATCTTTTTCAACCATGTGTGTATTTTAGTCCGGTATCTTTTAGCTTCTGCACGTGTCTACCGCATATGTCAACATGGTCCACAGTGTCTTTAAACATCTTGAACTAGCCAAAGGGTATGCCACACTAAGCCACAAAATCTTAGTTTGTGTGACTGTCATAAGTTTGTGCGACTTTTGTAAGTTCCACATAAAATGAGACAAGGGTTTGATCACTGAGCTTTTCTGACACACACCCCACTTCCCTCCTCTAGTCTTCTCTCTGTGTTGTTCCTTTTTGGAAAGTTAATCTTTGTTCAAAAATTCAACCCTTCTTGGCTTGTAGTTACTAATTCACTACTTAGGAATTGCGTACAGCAGATATCTAACAAAACCAGCTCAGTTCAATTCAAAAAATGTTGCAAAATACGATTTAGAGACGCCATGTTCAAAGGGAGCATATCTGACAGACAGAGTTCGAAACAATATAGATTTGTTGAGACAAGATAGTGGAACTAGATTTAAGGATAAGCAACCTTTTAAAAATTTTTTAAAAAAACCTTTATTGAAAATTAACATATTAAAACATACAAATATATCAAAAAAGTAAATTGATACATTTCATCATCGTTTTCTTGACAGTACAATCAATACGATAAATGCAATTAATACTTGACAGTTAATAGCAATATTATTAATAATAGCTAATAATCCATTAATAATACTAATAAAATCAGTAATTCAAATATATAGGTCAGTAAATCAAAAAGTATAAGGTTGGCATGAAATAACTATAGAAAAGAAAATCAGGTATAAATCTATATAAATATAATCTATGCACTAAACTCTATATTCTATAACACTTAAAAAGAAAAAAAGTATAAGATTTTATCTAAGTATTCCTTTATCTCTTACTTCTTACTTCTAAATATATTAACTTTAATAATTATACAATATAAATAAAACTAAATGAATATTATAAATATAGACATAAATATTATTAATATAAATCTCTACTTTCCTGACAGTCCATCCATTTCAACAAGTTCTCACTGATCATACATGTATACAAGTATGCAAGATATATTTCCATTTTGACCTATATATTTCACATTTTACTGTCTACCCATTGGTACTAAATGTTCCAAATTGTATAGTATCCTGAGTCCCTTTTGTTACTCAATTCCAAGGTGACTCTATCCATTTCTGCACATTCAAGAATTTTGCGAATGATAAGCAACCTTTGATCCGCAGCCCAGACTAGCCCCAAGTTAATGTCCAAGCTTGATCTGAAGGAACAAAGGTTGTTTTTGTGTTTTTAACACAATTCAGAGGTCTGATTAGAAGGCGCTTTCATTCTAAGCCACGTCAGGCAATTGTCATTTTTAGCAGAATTGTGCAACTGAAAGAACATAGCAAAGAGAGATAATGTTGAAAGCAGGCTGACCCAGGCTAAGGAAGACTTCATGGAATGAAAACAGCTGCATTCACACAACGTTAAACTGAACACCTGCTAATGAACGTGGTTACCTTCTGGATTTGATTAATACATAATCCCTACTCGACCCCAAACAGGTGGCCTGTGTAACACCTAAAAACACCTATAAAATACCAAACTAACGTAACATAGAAAGTTGTGCCAAGTTGTTGTTCTGACCAAAGCTTCCTGAGACTGTAATTAAGCACACACTTAGTCCAAACAACTCTTGTTTTATTTCAATACTGGGAATTATCTGCATTCCCAGCCCGTAATGAGTTCCAAACAGTTCCTCGAGATAAGCACCCACCTTTCTTTTCTGTGAAGTGCTGCCAACAACAGAAGTGTCAAATGAACTAGAAAAAAATGAACCAAAGTACAAAGAGCTTCAAGGATGACTCTGAACCGAACGAACGACCTTGCTTCCTGCAAAGGTTTTGGCACCTTTGCCTGTCCTTTATCCCTTATGGGAGGGGCAATCACCTCCTATCCTTACTCCCAAGTTGTCCCTTTTGTCTCAGCTGCTCTCGCCTTCTAGCAGCTCTGCGCACATGCGCACTGGGAACAGGCTTCCCTGGGTACTCTTCCTCGCTGCTGCCAGACTCCAAAGGCTCCGGAGTCAGCACCCCACTCCCAGATGGTCCTGGCCCCATCTCTGCCTCGGATGCAGGACCCTCATCCGAGTCCTCCCCAGGCTCCTGGACTGGTCCCCGTTCTTCCCCACTGTCCAATTTTGCTGCCGTCTGCACCGGCTGCCGGCGAACCACAACACGTGTCTTCATAGCAAATTTACAGACAGTCCTTGACTTATGTCCACATTCGAGCCCCAAACTTCCATTGTTAAGTGAGTTTTGTCCCATTTTTTTTAACCTTACTTTGCCCAAATTGTTAACTGAATTGCTGCGGTTATGAAGTTAGTAACTCGGTCGTTAAGCGAATCTGGCTTCCCCCATTGACTCTGCTTGTCAGAAGGTCGCAAAGGGGGTTCCGATGACCCCGGGGACAACTGCGACCATTGTAAATACGAGCCAGTTGCCAAGCCTCTAAATTTTGATGATGTGACGAGGAAGATTTATGTAATTTATGAAAAATGGTCCTTAAGTCACTTCTTAGTGCCGTTGTAACTTCCAACGGTTGCTAAATGAACGGTAGCAAATCAAGGACTGAATAAATATAGAAATAAATGAATATACAATATCACCCTGGAATTTCAGGCTGGCAAAAGACAACGAGAGACGGTTTTACTACACAACTCAGATACAAGATCGGTGTAATACTCTGAATTATAAATTAACTCCCCCCCAAAACAGGGTTTGCAACCAGATTAAGCCACAAAGAGGCAAACCCCAGTTAAAAACCAACCAAGTTTGTTCGGTGAAGGTAGCCAAAGGTGTTTTTCTACCCTAAATCAACACCGTATCTCTGAATGCTGTCCCAGAATTCACGCAGCTCATCAAATTCAGTGTTTTAAGTAGCGTTCACACAAACATGTTGAACCGGGAGACTGAAATAATTTACAGTGATAATTTACTTACAACCATAATTGAGGCTGGAATTAAGGCCTTAAGGCATTAAGTGGGTCGCCATAAGACTGCTTCCGATTTTACAACCTTTTTGCCAGTTTCGTGAGAAACGAAAAGATTAAGCGAACGCCATGGTCATGAAATGAATTTTGTTTTGCCCGGAAATTGGAAGTAAACACAGGAAACAGGCGAAAAAGTCAAAAATTGTGGTTGTGTGATCCTGTGACCATGGTCTGTGTGTGTTTGTCTGTCTGTCTTCGAAATCAGATCCTAAGTACCTTTGGAAGGGGGTAGGTCGTAACGTCGGCTGGTTGTTTTAAGCGAGGACTACTCGCGTTGTTAGTCTTTTTTAAAAAGGCATTGAACCACAAAGGGAATGCTATACTAAGCTGTGAAATCTTAGTTTACGCACAAACTAACTTCGCAACTTCACAAACTAGGATTTCATGGCTTAACCGCCTTTTAGCCATCTTAGTTAAGGATGCTGTTCCCAATGTAACTGCGTCCTTTTGGATGTGAGAAACGAAAAGATAAAGCAAAATGTATGAGCTTAAATTTTGGTAACTAAAGGCTCCCAGTTCAATCTGGCCTAATGGTGAAGATGCTGGACTACAAACTAGGAGATGGTGAGTTCTAGTTCTGCCTTAACCAGGAAAGCCAAGTGGGAAACTTTGGGCCAATCACCAGGAGATGGTGAATTCTAGTCTTGCCTTAGGCATTACAGCTGGCTGGGTGACCATAAATCAATGGCAAACGCCGCATAGAAAATTTGTCAAAGCTCCTATCCCAAATAAACAAGTTGTCCCAAAAAAAGGATTCAGAGCTAACATGTTCCCTTTCATTTCCTGAGGGGCGTGTCAGTCTCTCATTTCAGTCCCTCATTTGACATTTCCTTTTACGTTGCATTTCACGTCTACGTCTACATCTTTGCCTTGCATCAAACCAACATTCCTCAGTCAGAGGCTCCGCTACGCTCCCCTGATTATCTGCCGACACCTGAGGCACAACCAGGGAGGAAGGTCCTGGGGAGGAAGATGATTCCGAATCCTCCATCAAAGCAGGCTCAAACCTCAAGGCCAAATCCTCCTCTTCCTCCTGGCTCAAGTCTGTGTCCTCCAGCAAAGCAGGCTCAAATCTCGAGGCCAAATCTCTCTCTTCCTCATTGCTTAGGTCTGTATCTTCTAACAAGGCAGGCTCAGACCTCCCAGTCACAACATGTATATGTATATGTCAAAATCCAATAAACTAAAATTCCCCAATTTTAACCAGATGCTGAAGAAGAGAAATTTGCATTTTTTAAACTCACCTTCAAGTAGTCGTATTCGCAAAGGTAGGATGGCTCCAGGTTGAAATGCATGAAGTAAAGTTTCACACGAAATCCCTCCGTCACGGAGATGTTCCATGTCACTTCTGAATCACTGGGATAAGAGTCCGGATACCCGGGAGAGCTGATTTGTCCAAACATCTCATTCAGG
Organism: Pseudonaja textilis; assembly: GCF_049901715.1. Classification (NCBI taxonomy): domain Eukaryota; kingdom Metazoa; phylum Chordata; class Lepidosauria; order Squamata; family Elapidae; genus Pseudonaja; species Pseudonaja textilis. The sequence goes on from NC_141993.1 coordinate 91,214,498, forward strand.
TCGACGGTGGCTGCTCCAAACAACCGTACCGCACAAAGGCACCAAACCAGCAAACACCTGGAAAACAAGGACACCGTGATTGATATTTATGTGCAGTGGTCGGATGCAGCCAGTTCGGACTGGTTGTTAACTTTCTGAGCAAATTGGTGCGGGTGTGGTGCCATCCTTTTGCACCACAAGGACCACCAAATCCATCATTTTAAATCCTGTGGACCAGAGTAAAATCCCCAAAAAAGTCTGCAGGAAATTCTCCCACCCCATTTTCCTACCTATTGATTGTTCTTTATTTGGGATCACAGGATACCTTTTCCAGTTCCGTTGTCAAGGAGAGAGAGAGAGAGACTTTTGGCTTCATGCAAGGAAAGCAGCAGAAGTCGCAGAAGTCTTTCTTTCTCTCTCCCCCAAAACTCCGCCAGAAATGAGTCTTTGCCGGCGCAGCCTCTTGGAGCAGGAGGCCTTGCAGGGCCCCAAAGACTCATTTCTGGCGGAGTTTGGGGGAGAGAAAGAAAGACTTTGGCTGCTTTCCTTGCATGCAGCCAAAAGCGGAAGAAGAAAGAAGCGGAAAGAAGCAACATGGTGGCCAGGCCAGGCGTGTGGGACGAGTGGGACAAGTCTCCCCTCTGCCCTTTCCCCCCTCCCCTCACTCCCTCATGTTGTTCGCAATGCAAGCGACGCAAGCCTTGTGTTCCCACGGGCCATGTGGCCAGCGCAGCCTTGTGTTCCCGCACCACCTGGATTAATTGCTTTGGGGGGTGGTGACATTTCTCTGTGGACCACCAAAACGTTGTCATGGACCACCAGTGGTCCCCAGCCCACTGGTTGGCGACCACGGGTTTGGTGAACTGATTGTTGGAAGAAATCATTAGGGCAGAGAACCGGTTGTTAAATTATTTCAATCCCATCACTGCCCGTGTGTCTTCACACACTGACCGCCCTGCAAGGTAGGCCAGGCAAGGAACGAAACACCCAGGAAGGTGACTCTGCCGGTAGTCCTTGACTTACAACCATAAATGGAGGCCAACATTTCTGTCATTCAGGGAGACGTCTGTTCAATAAGTTTTGCCCCGTTTTGCCACCTTTCTGTTTGGCCAGCATTGTTAAAGTGAATCACTGCATTTGTTAAATTAGCTACAGGGTTGTTGTTGTTTTTTTAAAAAATTTTTTAACAGCAAACATAAACAAATGCAAACACAAAACAGCAAATAAAACCTTCTTTCCGTTGTACAGTGTGTCGGTTGGTACATATCTCTTGTGCATAATACCAACAGTCTTTCCTATCCATATCATGTTGTCTTATTGTTAAACCATCATTAGACTTTAATTACAAATTGACCATCCTTTTCGAGCAAATTATAATTCTTTCCATAGTAATCAATTATACTATATGATTTCACTGTATTATCTTTACTATTATGTTACTGTCATGCTCCTGTTAAGAGTCTGACTCCAAGGGAGAGGAGGAACAGCCAACAGGGAGCGGGAGTGTGGCTCCGGAGGGAAGGGCAGAGGCCGGCTGAGCAGTCAGAGGAGGACCCAGGCCCATCCCCTCTTCATCCTAGGGCATGCAGGGAGGAATAGAAGAGGGAGAAATGTGAATGGCGTGGTTTACGGGGAGGAAGGGGCCCTGATCTCCTTCATGGGCTGCAGCTGGAAGGTCTGTTTAAAAGGACAAACTGCGCATGGCCCAGTGCTGGAAGCAAAGCGTGCATTATTCTTGTCAGAACGTATCTGTGTTTTGGCTTCCTCCCGACTGGTGGCTGCGTTATCTGTAGAAGTCTACAATTAATCATCCTTGCCTGCCCTAGTAATTCCTACAGTGTGGTTTGTGTCGGTTTTTATTTATTTATTTCAAATTAACTTTGCTTTGGATGGATTTACTCCCTCCATAAACTGTTTTCTTTAAGAGTTCCCGAGGCAGCACTCTGGGAGTTGAAGTTTACACACATCCTGGCTGAGGCATTCTGAGAGTTGAAGTCCTCACATCCTGACAGGGAAATTCTGTGAGTTGAAGTCCATACATGCTGGCTGGGGAATTCTGGGAGTTGAAGTCATCATATCCTGATTGGAGAATTCCGGGAGTTGAACTCCACATAAACTGGTTGGGGAATTGTGGGAGTTGAAGTCCATATATTCTGGCTGGGGAATTCTGGGAATTGAAGTCCCCATAAACTGGCTGGGGAATTTTGGGAGTTGAAGTCCACAATATCCTGGCTGGGGAATTTTGGGAGTTGAAGTCCTCATACCCTGACTGGGGAATTCTGGGAGTTGAAGTCCATACATTCTGGCTGGGGAATTCTGGGAACTGAAGTCAACATATCCTGGCTGGGGAACTCTGGGAGTTGGAGTCCACATATCCTGGCTGGGGAATTCTGGGAGTTGAAGTCCTCATACCCTGATTGGAGAATTCTGGGAGTTGAACTCCACATAAACTGGTTGGGGAATTGTGGGAGTTGAAGTCCATACATTCTGGCTGGGGAATTCTGGGAACTGAAGTCCCCATAAACTGGCTGGGGAATTCTGGGAACTGAAGTCCACATATCCTGGCTAGGGAATTCTGGGAGTTGAAGTCCATACATGCTGGCTGAAGAATTCTGGGAGTTGAAGTCCTCATATTCTGGCTGGGGAACTCTGGGAGTTGGAGTCCACTCGTCTTAAAATTTCCTAATGTCGAGAAACATGTTCTGGAACCTTCTCACCCCTCCCGTGAAGATTTAAGGGGTCCAAGAAAGTGAGAACATGTCGCAGACACCATTTTAAATACACAACAACACCAAGAAGCCCATCCCGGATGTCTCTGCTCCGATTTTCTGTAAACATCCTGTGACAGATGTGTCAATTTTGTAGATGGCTGTTTTCTTACACCGTTGTCTGGCAGTGGAATTCATCCATTTTCACAGAGTGCGTTGAACTGTAAACCAACTGCAAACTAACTTAAACAGTGTGCAGAATTGTAAACTGAACTAAATCTACGCAGCATGCTAGTCCATGGGGGAGTTGGGGGGAAGCAAAAGCAAACCAAGATTAACATTTTTGACCTGGTTTAGCAGGTTGGCAAATGAGGAGCAACTGGATGAGAGTGAAAATGGCGGCTTGGACCTTGTGATTGGAGCCTACCCCTTCTTCTTTATGTATTTATTCATTTATAGCCTGACCTTTATTATTTTTATAATAATATAATATTATTTATAATAATAAGCTCACGGTCCAAGCATACCTAACCCTCCTTCTTCCTCCTCTTTGCCCTACAACAACCCTGTGAGGTGGGTTGGTCTCCTGGCGATTGGCCCAAAGTCACCCAGCTGGCTTTCATGCCTAAGGTGGGACTAGAACTCCCATTTTCCTGGCGATTGGCCCAAAGTCACCCAGGTGGCTTTCGTGCCTAAGGTGGGACTAGAACTTACCATCTCCTGGTGATTAGCCCAAAGTTATCCAGAGCTTCAATTCACTCTTTCCTGATTTCTTGCCTGGTGCTTAAAAACGGGACAAGAGTGGCCTATTCCTTCCGCCATTTTGATTTTTTTTAAAATCCCATTTACCCTCAGGACACTATTGTTGGAAATACAGCAGCTGAGGTTTTAGCTCTCTGGTTGCAGCATTTGTTTGGGACTGAGGTGTATGCAGTTAGAAACCCCACTTTTTCAAATATCCAAGTCCTCTGGGCCCAATCTCTGGAAAACAGGCGGATATTCTGCAGGTATAGCAAGGTTGATCACCCTCTCTGCAAGCCAAAATAAACGGCAGAGACTACAATGGACTCCCAGCCTTCGAACGGCCCTCCGAACATGAGTCTTTAATTACAGTTTGCTTTCTCCCTTTCCCTCTTGCAGTTCCCAACTAGGAGGACAAGAGCTCTGTGCAACCCTCAAGCCCTTCCTCACCCTTGAAAGAGCTCGGTGTAGCTCCAAACCTTGCTACGGTTTCAGCACGACCTGCCCAGTTTTGCCAACGTTTTCCCGGTTGGATTTAATTCCCAATCTTTTCCAAAACAAGCCAGTTGCAAAATTGATTAGCCGGCGAAGGATGAGGCAATAAGTAAATAAACAGAGTCCTTCTGATGGGCTGCGGGCCCCCCCGTTGTTTGGAAAACTCGCAATCCGTTTGCCAAAAGCCACTTTAAAATAATAATAATATGCACCAAGATCAGTGGAAGAAATCGAGAGAAGCCACTGGATCCTTTTCCCCCCCACATTTCTTCCTCTACTCGGCCTGCAGGTCTCCAGAGATCAGTCCTGGATGCCAATTTTTATTTACAACCCTGAATCTTTATTTACAATTCTCCCTTCCAACTCCCAGAGTCTCCGTTCCTTTGATCCTGGGGTGGGGGGGACCCCCAGAATGCCATATTTTTTAATCCAGAAAGACCCCCCCCTCTAACCCTTCCGTCTCTTGACCCCTGTCATTCACACACCCAGCAAGGCGGAAGAAAAAATAAATAAATCGAATCAAAATCCCGCAAGGTACCCCTGAGATTGAAAAAAACAAACAGGAGCATTGCTCTTTCGGAAGGAAAGTGACTGACTGACAGGTGTCTTTCTCCAAACCTGAGAAGGAAAAAAAAGTACCTTTGATCGCCCTTCCCTGCCAGAAATGCTCCTTGGCGAGAAAAGAAAACAACAACCAAAGGGGCACCACACACACACACAAACACACACAAAAGGAGACAATTGTGTTGGCAATCTTGCACCCTCGCTCCCCCACCCTTCTGCCAGCGACTCACCTCATGGCTTCTTTCCCCCCACCCTCTTGGGGGTGGCTTTAATTTTTTTTGGGGGGGGGGGTCTCCTCGGATGCCTCTGGAATAGGAGGAGGTTTGCGATGTGCTTGCAGTGCGCTGTGCGATGCTCAACGCCGGCTGGCTTATCTTTGTCCAGAGCTTTGGAGTGAGGAGAGAGAAAGGCAGTGAAAGGCAGAGTGTGTGTGTGTGTGTGTGTGTGTGTGTGTGTGTGGCTGTTGTCTGTGTGAGGCAGTGTGTCTGGAGGGGTCTGGCATTCCCCATGCTGGTCACGCCTTCCTCCCTCTGCATGCACGCACACACACACACACACACAGAGAGACACAAACCAAGCACACTGTCCCTTCTCTCTGGCTGCTCCTCCGCCGGGACGGAGGATCTCACCGGCTCTGGTGCTTTCTTTGCACACAAAGGGTGCGAGGGAGGAATGTGCTGGTTGTCAAAACTCCAGGCCCTGCGGGCTGGGCTGGGGCAGATGGTTTCAAAGAGCGTGTGCGGCTGCGAGCACGAAGGCTGCGTTGAACACGGCGATGCCGCGGCAGAAACACAGAGCAGGGTCGCCCAGGCTTGGCACTAGAAGAGGGGAGGGCTTCCACTCCCAGAATCCCCCAGCCAGCATGCTTTAAGAGGGGAGGGCTTCCACTCCCAGAATCCCGCAGCCAGCATGCTTTAAGAGGCCTGGACTTCAATTCCCAGAATCCCCCAGCCAGCATGCTTTAAGAGGGGAGGGTTTCCACTCCCAGAATCCCCAGCCAGGATGCTTTAAGAGGGGGCTTCCACTCCCAGAATCCCCCAGCCAGCCTGCTTTAAGAGGGGGCTTCCACTCCCAGAATCCCCAGCCAGGATGCTTTAAGAGGGAGGGCTTCCACTCCCAGAATCCCCAGCCAGCATGCTTTAAGGGGGGCTTCCACTCCCAGAATCCCCAGCCAGGATGCTTTAAGAGGGGAGGGCTTCCACTCCCAGAATCCCCAGCCAGGATGCTTTAAGAGGGGGGCTTCCACTCCCAGAATCCCCAGCCAGGATGCTTTAAGAGGAGGGCTTCCACTCCCAGAATCCCCCAGCCAGCCTGCTTTAAGAGGAGGGCTTCCACTCCCAGAATCCCCAGCCAGCCTGCTTTAAGAGGAGGGCTTCCACTCCCAGAATCCCCCAGCCAGCCTGCTTTAAGAGGGGAGGGCTTCCACTCCCAGAATCCCCCAGCCAGCATGCTTTAAGAGGGGAGGGCTTCCACTCCCAGAATCCCCAGCCAGGATGCTTTAAGAGGGAGGACTTCCACTCCCAGAATCCCCCAGCCAGCCTGCTTTAAGAGGGGAGGGCTTCCACTCCCAGAATCCCCAGCCAGGATGCTTTAAGGGGGGCTTCCATTCCCAGAATCCCCCAGCCAGCACGCTTTAAGAGGGGAGGGCTTCCACTCCCAGAATCCCCAGCCAGCCATGATTTAAGAGGGAGGACTTCCACTCCCAGAATCCCCCAGCCAGAATGCTTTAAGAGGTCTGGACTTCAATTCCCAGAATCCCCCAGCCAGCTTTATGCATGCTGGGGAATTCTGGGAGTTGAAATCCATACATCTTCAAGAGGTTCAGGCTGAGAAACAATAGGCCGAGCCATCAAGAATCGCTGATAAAGACACATTTGGAGGGATTTATTTCAAAACTGAGGGTGAGGATCAATTACACCGATAGACAAGATAACAACTTTTTTCCCCCCAGCAAAGTCATTTCAAAGGGGTTGGATGGGAAACTGGAAAGTTCAAGGCTGCCCACTAAGTGGGGTGTTGACTTTGGACGGGCCCCATCGCTCGCCTCATCAGTTACCCACCCCGGTGGTGGTGCTGGTGTTGGGGAAGGTAGCGGAAGTGGAGGGAGATCCCCCCCCAAACCCCCTCGAGTTCCTGGAAGAGGAGATCGAAGTCCGGGGAAGGAGGTGTGTGTGTGTGTGTGAGTGTGTGTGTGTGTGAAGGGAGGAAAGAGAGAGAGGGGGTTTTCCCCAGGCTGGGTCAGGCCAACTGTGTCCCGATTTGCAAAATCCAGATTTTTCTGGGAATTGCACGACAAACACAAACACACAACACGCTTGCAGGGTGCAGGGTGTGGGGAAGGAAGGAGGGATTGGTCCTGGTTGGATGTTGGCTTATGAACATACCATGATTCTCCCAAATGTAGCTACTCAGGAAAGACACCAGGGCGGAGTTTGAAAAAGGGGCTAGATGTCTTCAATGCTTTTCCTCTTTCTTCTCTTCCCTTCCTCTTCTTCCTTCCTTCCCTCCTCCTTTCCTCCCTCCCTCCTTTTCCCCTTTCCCTCCCTCCCCTCCTTTCTTCTCCTTTTTGCTCCCCTTCCTTCCCTCCTTCTTTCCTCCCTCCCTCCTTTTCCCCTTTCCCTCCCCTCCCCTCCGTTCTTCTCCTTTTTCTCCCCTTCCTTCCCTCCTTCTTTCCTCCCTCCCTCCCTTTCCATCTCCTTCCTTTTTCCCTTTCCTCCCTTCCCTTCCTCTCTTTCCTCTCTCCTTCCTTCCTCCCTTCCCTCTCCTCTCCTCCCTCCCTTTCCCTCTCCCCCCTTTTCCCCTTTCCCTCCCCTTCTCTCTTTTCTTCTCCTTTCCTTTCTCCTTCTTTCCTTCTCTCCCTCCTCTTTCCTCCCTCTTCCTCCCTCTCCTTCCTCCAACCTACCCTCTCTCCTTCCCTTTCTTTCTGAATGAAATCCATCCTTTTCATGGAGTTTCCCTGCTGTGCTGCTGCCTTTTCCTGGCACATTCTTCCTCTCGGTGCCTGAAACTTTTGACTGTTGGGAGTTTCCAATTAGGAGACACAGCATCTCTTAAATCAGGGATCTCCAGCCTTGGACACTTTTAAGATTTGAGGACTTCAACTCCCAGAATTCCTCAGCCAGCAAAGCTTGTGGCCTTCAACTCCCAGAATCCTCAGCCGGCAAAGCTTGTGGAATTCAACTCCCAGAATCCCGCAGCCAGCAAAACTTGTGGCCTTCAACTCCCAGAATCCCTCAGCCGGCAAAACTTGTGGTCTTCAACTCCCAGAATCCCTCAGCCGGCAAAACTTCTGGACTTCAATTCCCAGAATCCCTCAGCCAGCAAAACTTGTGGCCTTCAACTCCCAGAATCCCTCAGCCGGCAAAGCTTGTGGCCTTCAACCCCCAGAATCCCTCAGCTGGCAAAGCTTATGGACTTCGTCCCAGAATCCCTCAGCCGGCAAAACTTGTGACCTTCAACTCCCAGAATCCCTCAGCCAGCAAAACTTGTGGCCTTCAACTCCCAGAATCCCTCAACCGGCAAAGCTTGTGGCCTTCAACTCCCAGAATCCCTCAGCCGGCAAAACTTGTGGCCTTCAACTCCCAGAATCCCTTAGCCAGCAAAGCTTACTCTCTTGTAATCCCTTCCTCTGCAATCTCTCCTCTTTGGGGGATAAGAGAAAAAAGAAACAGATACGGCTGGCTGGGGAATTCTGGGAGTTGAAGTCCACAGGGTTTATACTTGCCTAGGTTGGAGACCCCCCCTGTCTTAAATAGTTTCATAGATTATCCTTATCCGGATTCAAAACGAATTGGCATTGTCTTGAACGCTCCAGCTGAGGGGAAAAACCAGGGACCTGGTGGGTGAACTTAAAAGCTATGTTTCCAAAATGTTCAAAATGTCTTATCTCCAAATTGTCGGAAGTGCAAAGATGTATCAGGCACATATTCTCACATGTGGTGGACCTGCCATGCTGCAAACAAGTATTGGAGACTGATCCAGACACGGGTGGAACAAATGATTGCGAGAGTGTATTCCGTTTAAACCAGAATATTTGGAACGGTCGTAAGTGTGAAAACCTGTCATAAGGCACTTTTTTCAGTGGGGTGGTGGCTTTGAACGGTCACTAAACGAACTGTCGTAAGTCGGGGACTCCTTGTATTACAGGAAGAACACCAATTCTTCGAGGACTTTCTCTTTGCCCACGAAAACAAGCCCTTGGGTCAGCCCGGCCCTCAAACTCCTCACCATTCAACAACATTTGGTCTCACTTATAATTCGACTTCACAGGGAACCCGTCTGGCTAAGTTTTAGGATTTATTTTGCGGCCGGTTTGAAGGCAACGTCAGATCTTGGCAGAAAAAGAGAGACTGGTTTTGTTTACACAACCAAATTTAGGTAAAAAAAAAACTATAAGCGGCCGATGGACTTTGCATGGCCTGCTAAATTTAAATTTGAATTAAACCTGCCTTGATATGGTGTTTTTTGGGGGGGCGGCGGGGGGAAGATGCCTTAGGATGGGGGTCTTTCAAGAAGAGATTGGACAACCATTTTTCTGAAATGGTAGAGGGTTTTCTGCCTGAGGAGGGGGTTGGACTAGAAGACCTCCAAGGTCCCTTCCAACCCTATTCCTATCCCTAATCCCTATTCTCTTCTCTTCTCTCCTATTAGTTCTATTCCATTCCATTCCATTCTATTCCATATTTCCTATTCCTGTTCTCTCCTGTTCTCTTCTATGTTCTGTTCGGTTCTCTTCTTTTCTCTTCTATGTTCTGTTCTGTTCTGTTCTATTCTATTCCTTTTCTGTATTCTATTCTGTTCTCTTATGTTCTCTTCTATGTTCTGTTCTATTCTGCTCTCTTCTCTTCTCTTCTCTTCTCTTCTGTTCTATTCTATTCTCTTCTTTTCTCTTCTATGTTCTGTTCTGTTCTGTTCTATTCTATTCCTTTTCTGTATTCTATTCTGTTCTCTTCTACAGTATGTTCTGTTCTGTTCTATTCTATTCCTTTTCTATATTCTATTCTGTTCTCTTATGTTCTCTTCTATGTTCTGTTCTGTTCTGTTCTCTTCTCTTCTTTTCTCTTCTATGTTCTGTTCTGTTCTCTTCTCTTCTATGTTCTGTTCTGTTCTATTCTATTCCTTTTCTGTATTCTATTCTGTTCTCTTCTACAGTATGTTCTGTTCTGTTCTATTCTATTCCTTTTCTATATTCTATTCTGTTCTCTTATGTTCTCTTCTACGTTCTGTTCTATTCTATTCTCTTCTTTTCTCTTCTATGTTCTGTTCTGTTCTGTTCTATTCTATTCCTTTTCTATATTCTATTCTGTTCTGTTTTCTTCTCTGTTCTGTTCTGTTCTCTTCTATTCCACTCCATTCCATTCCATTCCATTCTGTTTTCTATTAATTCTAATTCTAATCCTATCCTAACCTTGGAACTGTTTCTATTTCTTGCTTATTAAAACACATGAGGAATGGCTGAAGGAACCGGGCCCGGCTAGTCTAGTGAAAAGAAGGACTAAGGATGACATGATAGCAGCCTTCCAGTATTTGAGGGGTGCCACAAAGAAGACTGGGGGGCAAGCTATTCTCCAAAGCTCCTGGACAAGAAGCAACAGATGGAAACTAACCAAGGAGAGAGAAGAAACCTGGAATTAAGGAGAAATAACCAGTGGAACAGCTCGCCACTAGACGTTGTGGGTACTCCATCACTGGAGGTTTTAAAGAAGAGATTAGACAGCCATTTGTCTGAAATGGGATAAGGTCTCCTGCTTGAGCAGTGGGTTGGACTAGAAGACCTCTGAGGTTCCTTCTATCCCTGGGATTCTTATATTCAGCCATCTTAAAGCATGCTGGCTGGGGAATTCTAGGAGTCAAGTCAGACATAGATTCAACCTCAGACTCAGGAGGAATTTCGGAATTTCCTGACAGTGAGAACAATTAACCAGTGGAACAGCTTGCTTCTAGAACAGGGGTCTTCAAACTTGACAGGTTTAAGATTTGTGGACTTCCAACTCCCAGAATTCCTCCTCCTCCAGTCACGTTAGCTCAGGAATTCTGGGAGTTGAAGTCCACAAAGTCTTAAACTTGCCAAGTTTGGAGATCCTTGTTCTAGACGTTGTGGGTGCTCCATCACTCGAGGTTCTCGAGAAGAGATTGTCTTGGATGGTATATACTGTAGCAAGGATCTTCAAACGTTTAAGACTTGTGGACTTCCAACTCCCAGGATTCCTGAGCTAACACGACTGGAGGAGGAATTCTGGGAGTTGAAGTCCCAAAAAGCTGCCAAGTTTGAAGGCCCCTGGTATTTAGGGTCTCCTGCTTGGAGCGGGGGGCTGGAATAGAAGACCTCCAATGTCCCCTTTCAACCCTATCGTTCTTTGTTCTATGTCCTGTCCCCGGTACTCTTCCACGTGTTCGTAAGCGACTTCAACAAGAGGACAGAAAAGATGCGGAGCTCATCGGTAGACCACCAGAAGATAAGGCCTCAGGGTTCAAAGGGATCTGGAGAAGGGGGTCAAGTTATTTTCTAGGGGGTCAAGCTATTTTCCAAAGCCCCCAAAGGCCAGAAAAGGAACAATGGATGGAAACTGAACAAGGAGAGATTTTTCAACCAGGAAATAAGGAGAAACTTTCTGAGAGGGAGAACAATCAACCAAATGGAACAGAAGTTGCCCTCAGAAGTTGTGGGAGCTTCATCCCTGGAGGCTTTCAAGAAGAGACTGGACTGCCCTCTGTCAGAAATGGTGTAGGGTCTCCTGCTCGGGCGGGGGGTTGGACTAGATGACCTCCAAGGTCCCTTCCAACTCTATTCTTCTATATTCAATAGAACAAGAAGTTTCCCTCAGACGTTTTGGGAGCTTCCTTCCCTGGAGGCTTTCAAGAAGCGACTGGGCTTCCATTGGTCGGAAATGGTGTGTAGGGTTTCCTGCTTGGGTGGGGGTGGGGGTTGGACTAGATGACCTCCAAGGTCCCTTCCAACTCTGTTAATCTGTTAACATCTGAAGCTTGGAGTGGGGCCCAGGGCTCGCCCCTCTTGAAGGCGCTCTGCAAGAACATTGCCTAACACAAGCCTTTCCATTCTCTCGGCCAACGTTTGTGCAATCTCCCAAGTATGCGCTGACAGCAGTGCTATCGTTTCTCCTGCAGAGAACCAGGCGCGCGCGTGTGTGTGTGTGTGTGTGTGTGTGTGTGCGAACTCCGCTTGTCTCCAGCTTTGTGGCTTCCAGATGGGGAGGCCTTCAGCCCATCTGGCTGAGCATGCTGGGCTCTGTGGTTGGAACACATCTGGAAGACACGGTGCGAGAGCAGCCAACAAAATTCGTTGTTTTTTTTTTCAGCCTCGCTGATCTCACAGCCGTTCGAGGTGCCTTGTCAGTTGCATGGAGGTCTTGTGTGTCGTCTGTACGTCAAAAACACAACCCCTGGATCTGAGGGAGTTTTCTTCCCCCTCCCCCCACCTTCCTCCTTTCCACATTCTCCTCTCCCTTCTGGCACTGATGGTGTTATATAGTTGGGTCATAAAACGTCTGCAAGTAAACAACCAAGATGAGTGAGCACCCAGGATTGCATAGTCGTCTTCCTCTTCCTCCTCTTCTTCCCATTCCCCTCTTCCTTCTAAAATTGATGGTGTTACATATTTGGGTCATAAGACGTCTGCAAGTAAGTGAGCACCCAGGTTTGCATAGTCGTCTTCCTCTTCCTCCTCCTCTTCTTCACATTCCCCTTGTCCTTCTACTACTGATGGAGTTATACACTTGGATCATAAAACATCTGCAAGAAAACATCCAAGGCCAATGAGCACGGAGAATTGTCTCCTCTTTCTCTTCCTTCCTTCCTTCCTTCCTTCCTTCCTTCCTTCCTTCCTTCCTTCCTTCCTTCCTTCCTTCCTTCCTTCCTTCTTCCTTCCCTCCCTTTGCCCTCCTTCCTTCCCTTTATCCCTCTCTTCCTTCCTTCCTTCCTTCCTTCCTTCCTTCCCCTTCTTTGCCCTCCTTCCTTCCCTTTATCCCTCTTCTTCCTTCCTTCCTTCCTTCCTTCCTTCCTTCCTTCCTCCCCTCCTTTGCCCTCCTTCCTTCCCTTTATCCCTCTTCTTCCTTCCTTCCTTCCTTCCTTCCTTCCTTCCTTCCTTCCTTTGCCCTCCTTCCTTCCCTTTATCCCTCCTTCCTTCCTTCCTTCCTTCCTTCCTTCCTTCCTTCCTTCCTTCCTTCCTTCCTTCCTTCCTTCCTTCCCTCCTTTGCCCTCCTTCCTTCCCTTTATCCCTCTCCTTCCTTCCTTCCTTCCTTCCTTCCTTCCTTCCTTCCTTCCTTCCTTCCTTCCTTCCTTCCTTCCTCCCCTCCTTTGCCCTCCTTCCTTCCCTTTATCCCTCTCCGTCCATCCTTCCTTCCTTCCTTCCTTCCCTCCTTTGCCCTCCTTCCTTCCCTTTATCCCTCTCCATCCTTCCTTCCTTCCTTCCTTCCTTCCCTCCTTTGCCCTCATTCCTTCCCTTTATCCCTCTCCATCCTTCCTTCCTTCCTTCCTTCCTTCCCTCCTTTGCCCTCATTCCTTCCCTTTATCCCTCTCCTTCCTTCCTTCCTTCCTTCCCTCCTTTGCCCTCCTTCCTTCCCTTTATCCCTCTCCATCCTTCCTTCCTTCCTTCCTTCCCTCCTTTGCCCTCATTCCTTCCCTTTATCCCTCTCCGTCCTTCCTTCCTTCCTTCCTTCCTTCCTTCCTTCCTTCCTTCCTTCCTTCCCTCCTTTGCCCTCCTTCCTTCCCTTTATCCCTCTCCGTCCTTCCTTCCTTCCTTCCTTCCTTCCTTCCTTTGCCCTCATTCCTTCCCTTTATCCCTCTCCGTCCTTCCTTCCTTCCTTCCTTCCTTCCTTCCTTTGCCCTCATTCCTTCCCTTTATCCCTCTCCTTCCTTCCTTCCTTCCTTCCTTCCTTCCTTCCTTCCTTCATTCCCTTCTTTGCCCTCCTTCCTTCCCTTTATCCCTCTTCTTCCTTCCTTCCTTCCTTCCTTCCTTCCTTCCTTCCTTCCTTCCTTCATTCCCTCCTTTGCCCTCCTTCCTTCCCTTTATCCCTCTCCTTCCTTCCTTCCTTCCTTCCTTCCTTCCTTCCTTCCTTCCTTCCTTCCTTCCTTCCTTCCTTCCTTCTTCTTTGCCCTCCTTCCTTTCCTTTATCCCTCTTCTTCCTTCCTTCCTTCCTTCCTTCCTTCCTTCCTTCCTTCATTCCCTTCTTTGCCCTCCTTCCTTTCCTTTATCCCTCTTCTTCCTTCCTTCCTTCCTTCCTTCCTTCCTTCCTTCCTTCCTTCCTTCCTTCTTTCCTTCCTTCCTTCCTTCCCTTCCTTCCTTCTTTCCTCCCCTCCTTTGCCCTCCTTCCTTCCCCTTTATCCCTCTCCTTCCTTCCTTCCTTCCTTCCTTCCTTCCTTCCTTCCTTCCTTCCTTCCTTCCTTGTCGTCTCGCCATCGTGTTCTTTGGTCTTCTCTTCTTTCTGAGAAAGTCACTGGCTTCTGCATCCATGATCCTAGTCTCGGGTCAACCAGGACGAGGAGGCCAGTCGAGATAAACCATTTGAAAGTAGGAAGAGAAAGGAAGGGCAGTTTAAACATCCCTTTCTCTTTGAAGTTCGTTGTGGCGAGATGCTTGCCAGAAGTTTGAAGCACTTGGCAACTTGTAGACAGGTGGACTTCAACTCCCAGCATTCCCCAGCCAGCATTACTCCTGTCTAGGTCCTACCTACAATTAAGGTTTTGTTTTGTTTTGTTTTCATCTCAGCAGCTTCCAGAATGTGCCGGCTGGGGGGAATTCTGGGAGTTGAAGTCCACAGATCTTAAAATCGGGGAGGTTGAGAACTACTTTTGTACGATTGTTTGGCCAAGGCTGCCCTCTAGAGGCCAAATGGAATGAAATAGTGTTTTCAATTCCGCCGAAACAATGACGGAAAAATTGCCATCCCATTGTCATGGCTTTGACTTTTATTTTTTTATTTATTTTATTTTGTCAAGCGATTATTAGATAACAGATATAAGTGTAAACATGGTTATGAATGCATGAAATGGATACATATAAGAAAAAAAACGAAACAATAGGACAGGGATGGTAGGCACATGGAACCATCGAAGTGTCAGCTTTTACATTTAATGTCTTAAATATACGTTCTTTATTTATTTTTTGTTTATTTGTTTGATTTGTCAGTTGCTTACAAGATAATAGGTATAAGTATGTACATAGTTATGAATACGTGAAATGGGTACATATAAGAAAAATAAAAGAAACAATAGGACAGGGACAGGAGGCACATTGGTGTGCTTATGCATGTCCCCTACAGACCTCTTAGGAAAGGGGTGAGGTCAATAGTAGACAGTCTAAGGTTAAAGTTTTTGGGGTTTGGGGAAGAAACCACAGAGTCAGGTAGAGGATTCCAGGCATTGACCACTCTGTGCCTGAAGTCCTATTTCCCGCAATCAAGTTTGGTGCGATTAACTTTGAGTTTGTATCTGTTGTTTCCTCTTGTGTTGTTATGGTTGAAGCTGAAGTATTCATTGACAGGTAGGACATTGCAATGTATGATTTTATATACTATACTTAGATCGGACCGAAGGCGGCGTAATTCAAGGTTTTCTAGGTCTAGAATTTCGAGTCTGGTGGCATGAGGTATTCTGCACCGAGTAGAGGAGTGGAGAACTCTTCTTGTGAAATATTTCTCGACTTTCTCAACTGTGTTAATATCAGATACGTAATGTGGGTTCCAGACTGATGAGCTGTATTCAAGTATTGGTCTAGCAAATGTTTTGTATGCTCTAGATAGTAGTGTGATGTTATCAGAGAAAAAGCTATGTAGGATTAGGTTAACACCTTTTTGGCTATGTAGTTACAGTGGGCTCTAGCACTTAGGTCATTAGAGATGAATATTCCAAGGTCCTTGACAGTGTTTAGATCCTCAACAAGGTCTTGACTATTCAGCCTGTATTTTATTTTCTGATTTTTTTGCCAATATGTAAGACAGAGCATTTATTTGTTGAGATTTGAATTTGCCATTTGATTGACCATTCTGATACATAGTCAAGGTCTTTTTGAAGGGTAGCAGTATTGTCTGTGGTGTTGAATAGCTTTACATCATCAGCAAAGAGAACGCAGTTGCTCTTAATATGATCACAGAAGTCATTTATGTAGAGTATGAAGAGAGTTGGTCCTAGAACACTACCTTGGGGGACACCACTATTGACAGGTACAGAATTTGATAGACACTCCCAATTTTAACCATTTGTTGTCTGTTTGACAGGAATACTTCTATCCAGTAATGCAGGTGTCCAGAGATACCATAAGATTTTAGTTTTAGGAGTAGTTTGTCATGTACCACTGAATCAAAGGCTTTACAGAAGTTTATGTAGATTGTGTCTATTGCTTTGCCCTGATCAAGTTGTGTAGTCCATATGTTTTTGCAGTGTAAGAGTTGCAGATTACAGGATAGTTTTTTCCTGAAACCAAATTGTTTATTAGAGAGTAGGTTGTTTGTCTCTAAGTGGAGGATAATGGATTGGTTAATAATTGATTCCATGACTTTACAGGTGACGCAGCATAAAGAGATTGGTCTGTAATTTTCAACTAGGCTGGGGTCTCCCTTTTTGAAGATGGGGATGATCGTGGCTTGTGACCATAGTCTTGGCAAGGAGCTGGTCCTGAAAGATTTTTCAGAGATTATGCTTAGAGGTTCAGCTATGGCAGTGGATAGCTTTTTAAAGAAGTAGGCACATATTTTGTCCGGTCCAATAGATTGAGATGGTTTTAGATTGCACAGTGCTTTTTCAACAATGTCTTCTGTAAAATCAATATGTATTAGATCATTGTAGTTGTCTGTGGTTCGACTAGGAAATACTGGGCATGATCCATGGCTATTTACAAATACTGAGCCAAAAAATGTGTTAAAGATGTTGGCTTTAATGGTGTCATCGTTGCAGTCTTTACCATTAGGTCCTATCAGGAGTGGGATGGACCTTGAGTCTTTTAGTTTGTTGTTTACAAAATTGTAAAAAGCGCGGGTGGAATTGGTGCATAGAAGGATTTCCTCTTGTTTAATGTGATAATTGGTGCATTCAGTCTTTATCTGGTGGCATAAATTTTTGTATCGGCTTTTGAAATTGACAACGTGACCAGATTTGTTTTTCCGCCAGAGTGATCTCTTTTTGGATTGAAGTTTCATTATTGTTATGGGTAATCTGGTTTTTTTTGTTTTGAGAGTTGTTGTTGGTACATATAGTTTGATGACTCTTTTGACTTCAAGTAAAAATATGTTGTAATGGTCTTCAACAGTATTGCATCCAGTGAATAGAGATTGCCAATCAAGGGATGAGAGATCGTTGTCTATAAGATCCTAGTTGCCTTTTTTGAAGTTATAATTGGGGATTACGTCATTGTGATGATTTTTGTGTGGGCCTATGTTGAGACAAAAGTCAATCATATTGTGGTCACTGCTGGAAGAGGGTTCTTTAGTTTGTAGTCCATAAATTAAATTCAAACTATTGCAGAAGATGAGATCGAGGCAGTTGTTTAGTCTAGTGTTGTTGGTTACTAGTTGTTCCAGTCCCAGATTTGTAACAGCATTGTTCTTATAGCCAAAGGTCTTCAAACTTAGCAACTTTAAGACTTGTGGACTTCAACTCCCAGAATTCCTGAGCTAACATGACTGGAGGAGGAATTCTGGGAGTTGAAGTCCACAAGCCTTCAGGTGTCAAGTTTGAAGACTCCTGTTATAGGCCATTGCAAGAATGGATGCTGAGGAAATGTAATACAGTGGGGAAAATTCATCATAAATCATAAGATACAGCACAGTGATAGAATCAACATAAATCATACTAGGAAATGAAATAAAACAATATAAATTGTAAAGATACAAGCAACAAAGTTAGTTATAAGTAGAAAGGCGGATAGGTAATAGGAAAGATGAGAAGAAGAATATTAATAGCAATAGCACTTAGACTTATATACCACTTTACAGTGCTTTACAGCCCTGAGTCAGTTTACAGAGTCAGCCTCTTGCCCCCAACAATTTGGGTCCTCGTTTTACCGACCTCGTAGGACAGATGGCTGAGTCAACCTTGAGCCTGGTGGGACTTGGTCTGCCAAATTGCAATGGGAGTAGCTTGCAGTACTTCCCTCTAACCACTGCGCCACCAAGGCTCTATATAATAATATAGTACAGTCTATAATACAGTCTTACTAAAGAGTTTGGCAGTGTTGTGGGAATTAGTTGTTTAGCAGAGTGATGGCATGGGGGAACAAACTGTCCTTGTGTCTAGTTGTTCTGGTGTGCAGTGCCCCATAGCATCATTTTGTGGGTAGGTTTGAATAAATTATTATTTATAAATCAATTATGAATTAAATAAATAAAATTAATGATAAATCAATAACCTGGTGACCCTTAACAACCACACGCAGGTAGTCTTCAACCATTCACTTCATGACCGCTCGAAGTTACAGCAGCACCGCAACCTATTGTTAGAAATTCCATTTATATATAGCACCACAAACACAGTCACCATGTGCTTTACTGCTCAGCTGCTTAACTCCAACAGGAAACAGGAAACTCTACATAGAACACAAGAACCTAGAGTATATACCATAGATCCAAACTTGTAAATTTGTAAGCCTGTAAACACTGCCATCTACTGGATAAATGCTACTGTAGTTGTTCCATAGAAATATATTCCAACAATGAATTCCAACACATACGACTTATGATGTCCTCAAAAACCGCTTTATAAAAATCCTTAGTAAGGCCACATCTGGAATACTTGCATCCAGTTTTGGTCACTGTTAGGGATACACCCTAGCAGAATCTGCACGGCAGGCAGGCAAAATATGTGAGATAAACGTTTTTGTAACTTACACTCAATAAAACAGATACACTGTGCTAGTTAAATAGTTTATTCCAGTAAGAGTTTTAGCATAGTCAAACGGTCCATATATCATTCACTAATTCAGTCCGTCCGGGGATTATACAGTTGCAAAGTCCAGTGTCGAAAAAGAGGTCAGTAAACTTACAAATATCAGTCCAGTAATAGATCTCCTCGCAGTAGAGATATGAAGAAGTCAAACCTCCTTTCTTCCTTCGACGTTCAGCAACTCAGCAGTAGAGAACACGCAGTTAGCAAACCATCAATCCATCAAATCCAGCAATCGTCAGCAATCCAGCAGGTTCTCTTGCTCCCTCTTATGGCGGTTTCACAACCGCGCCCAAAATTACATGCTTTGCAGTTTAAAGTGACACACACTTAAACTTACTATCATAGTTTATATATATTGTTTTACCCAAACTACGTTAGGGAACCTTGTTATTCCTAACAGTCACCACATTAGAAAAATGTTGAGACTTTGGAAAAAGTGCTGAGACTTTGGGAAAAGTGCAAAGAAGAGCAACTAAGAGGACTGAAAGGCCCGGGAGACAAAAACATACGAAGAATGGTTGCAGGAATTGGTTTTGGCCAGTCTAGAGAAGAGAAGGAGTAGCGGGGAACATGATAGTGGTCTTCCAATATCTCAGGAGCTGCCACGAAGAAGAGGAGGGGGTCAATTTATTCTCCAAAGCACCTGAAGGCAGGACAAGAGGATGGGAACTAACCAAGGAGAGAAGCAACCTGGAATTAAGGAGGAATTTCCTGATTAGTAAGAACAATTAATCAGCGGAACAACTTGCTTCCAGAAGTTGTAAATGCGTTATCACTGACTGGAGGTTTTTTTAAGACAAGACTGTCTGGAATAGCGTATAGGGTCTCCCGGTTGAGCAGTGGGTTGGACCAGATCAGGGGTTGCCAACCTTTTGGACCTCAGGGACCCCCCAATCTCATAATTTTAACTCCCGCGGAGCAGAGACCCTGGGAAAATCCCCCCCAAAGTCTGCCGGAAAATCCCCCACCCCGTTTTCCTACCGATCGATCGTTCTTTATTTGGGATCGCAGGATATCGTCTCCAGCTCCGTTCTCAGGGGGAGAGAGAGAAAGGGAGAGACTTTTGGTTTCATGCAAGGAAAGCAGCAGAAGCCGCAGAAGTCTTTCTTTCTCTCCCCCAAACTCTGCCAGAAAGGAGTCTTTGTCAGCGCAGACTCTTGGAGCAGGAGGCCTTGCAGGGTCCCAAAGACTCATTTCTGGCGGAGTTTGGGGGGGAGAAAGAAGGACTTTGGCTGCTTTCCTTGCGTGCAGCCAAAAGCAGCAGAAGAAAGAAGCGGAAAGAGGCAGCCCGGTGGCCAGGCGAGGTGCATGGGGCGAGTGGGGCAAGTTCCCCCTCTTCTGCCCTTTCCCCTCCCCTCACTATCTCATGTTGTTCGCAATACAAGCGACACAAACCTTATATTCCCACCGGCCATGTGGGCGGCGCAGCCTTGTGTTCCCGCATAGCCTGGATTAACTGCTTTGTGTGGGGGGAGGAACATTTCCCTGCAGACCCCCCAAATTTTTCTCACGGCCCACCAGTGGGTCCCTGGCCCACTGGTTGGCGACCGCTGGGCTAGATGACCTCCAAATCCCTTCCAGCTCTCTTCCGATTGCAAAAATAGTCGACGACCCGTCCAGTTATCAGGGAGAGAATTCATTTCATTTCTGGCCACAGGGTGGAGCCCTTCTGTTTCCTTCCTCTTGGGCATCTCAGATGAAATGATTTCCTGCGCAGAAATTCATTTTCCTTCTTTCCAACGGGTGGCATCCATGCCAGGCGAGACGGGTGACACCGGGTTGGCTGGGAGGCGGTGGCGGGTGTGTTGCTTCCAGTCCGAAGGGAAATTAGAGACGAGAGATTTGAGGTGCAAAATGCACGACCGGATTTTAGCAAGCCCTGATGGGCCGTGCAGAATTTTCCCAGGAAAGAACCATTTGCAAATTGCTTGGAATACTTTTCTTTTTCTTTCCAATCTCTGGCTTAGAGCTTTTTTCCCACCCACCCCCGATTCCCCTCACGGAGTTGACCCCTTTCCTTGAAGGGGGCTGCCACAAAGAGGAGGAAGGGGTGTCAAGCTATTCTCCAGAGCCCCTGGAGGCGAGGCGAGAAGCGACGGATGGAAACTGACCAAGGAGAGAACCAACCTGGAATTTAAGGAGAAACTGGCTAACAGGGAGGACAATGAACCAGTGGAACTGCTTGCCACGAGAAGTTCTGGGGGTTTCGTCACTGGAGGCTTTGAAGAAGAAAGGACTGGACCGCCAGTTGTGGGGAATGGTCTAGGGTCTCTTGCTTGTGCAGGGGTTGGACTAGAACAGTGGTCGCCTGAAACTGGTGTGCAACTGGTGGACCCCACTGCTTTAGCTGGCTGCAGGAGAAAAATGAGTGGGGAAGAGTCCAAAGTGAAGACCTGAGAGAGAACTAGTCCCCCAAAAAGTCCATTTTTTTTGGAATTAATCCAGGCTGTGTATGGCATCATAAGGCTGCACTGCCTACAGGGCCTGTGGGAACACAAGGCTTGTGTCGCTTGCATTGTGAACAACACGAGGGAGTGAGGGAGGGGGAAGAGCAGAGGGGGACTTGCCCCACTCGCCCCACGCATCTCGCCTGGCCACCGGGCTGCTTCTTTCCGCTTCTTTCTTATTCTACTTCTGGCTGCACGCAAGAAAGCAGCCAAAGTCTTTCTTTCTTCTCCTCAAACTCCGCCAGAAATGAGTCTTTGGGACCCTGCAAGGCCTCCTGCTCCCAAGAGGCTGCGCCGGCAAGGACTCATTTCTGGTGGAGTTTGGGGGAGAGAAAGAAAGACTTCTGCAGCTTCTGCTGCTTTCCTTGCATGAAGCCAAAAGTCTCTCTTTCTCTCTCCCCCTGAGAAGGGAGCTGGAGACGGTATCCTGCAATCCCAAATAAAGAACAATCGATCAGTAGGAAAACAGGGTGGGGAATTTTCCTGCAGACTTTTGGGGGATTTTCCCAGGGTCTCTACTCCGCAGGATTTAAAATGATGAGTTTGATGGTCCCTGAGGTCCAAAAGGTTGGCGACCCCTGGACTAGATGACCTTCAGGGTCCCTTGCAGTCCCATGATTCAGGGAGGGAGAGAGGGAAGGGAGGGGAGGGAAGTGAGGGAGGGAGGGAGGGAGGGGGAGGGAGGGAGGGAAGAGGGAAGGAAGGAAGGAAGGAAGGAAGGAAGGAAGGAAGGAAGGAAGGAAGGAAGGAAGGAAGGAAGGAAGATGGAAGGAAGGAAAAGAGAATGGGAGGAAAGGAAGGAAGGAAGGAAAGGAAGAAAGAAAGAAAGAAAGAAAGAAACTAATAAAGGAGAGAAGCAACCTGGAATTAAGGAGAAACTTCCTAATAGTGAGGACAATTAACCAGTGGAACTACTTGCCACCAGAAGTTGTGGCCGCTCCATCCCTGGAAGCTTTTAAGGAGAGATTGGAATTTGTCTGGAATAGTCTAGGGTTTCCTGCTTGAGCAGGGGGTCAGACTAGAAGACCTCTGAGGCCCCTTCCAACTCTGTTATTCTGTGATTCATCTTCCTCCCTGCTGCAATCCAATTTTATTTTATTTTTTACGCCTGATGCCAACAGCATTCTCTTCTCCTTCTGGTTTCTTCATAAGGGAAGAATAATTGAACTGAATTTCTGCCTTTCCGTGCCTCCACCCTCACCCTTTGCCTTGGAAAGACCAAAACAATGATGGTTCCTTCGGCTCCAGGGCTCACCATGGATGGAGATGCCGTCCTGTTTTCTTCCCAACCATTATGAGAGGGTTTGACTTCTAGCCCACTTTGGAGGCACTGGCTTAGTTGGTCATTCTAACCTGCTATTTAGGGGTGGGGGCCTTCTCTGGGTCTGGGGGTTATAACCTACGAAGGACGGTTGCAGGAACTGGGCCTGGCTAGTCTAGGGAAGAGAAGGACCAGGGGAGACAGGAGAGCAGCCTTCCAATAGTTGAGGGAGTGGGGTTGGACTAGATGATCTACAAGGTCCCTTCCAACTCTGTTAATCTGACTTTAATCTGATTTTAATGAATAAAAGGACCAGGGGAGAAAAGGAGAGCAGCCTTCCAATAGTTGAGGGAGGGGGGTTGACTAGATGATCTACAAGGTCCCTTCCAACTCTGTTAATCTGACTTTAATCTGATTTTAATGAATAAAAGGACCAGGGGAGAAAAGGAGAGCAGCCTTCCAATAGTTGAGGGAGGGGGTTGGACTAGATGATCTACAAGGTCCCTTCCAACTCTGTTAATCTGACTTTAATCTGATTTTAATGAATAAAAGGACCAGGGGAAACCGGAGAGCATCTTCCAATATCTGAGGGAGGGGGTTGGACTAGATGATCTACAAGGTCCCTTCCAACTCTGTTAATCTGACTTTAATCTGATTTTAATGAATAAAAGGACCAGGGGAGACAGGAGAGCATCTTCCAATATTTGAGGGGCTGCCCCAGAGAGGAGGAGGAAGGGGGTCAAGCTATTCTCCAAAGCCCCCGAAGGCCAGACAAGGAATAATGGATAGAAACTGATAAAAGGAGAAATTCAACCTGGAAATAAGGAGAAACTTTCTGACAGAACAATTAATCCGTGGAACAGCTTGCCACTAGACGTTGTGGCTGCTCTAATATTGGAGGCTTTCAAGAAGAGACTGGAGTGCCATCTGTCAAAAATAGTGTAGAGTCTGCTTGGGCAGGGGGTAGGACTAGATGACCTTCAAGGTCCCTTCCAACTCTTAGTCTATTTTGTTAGTTTAGTGAAAAGGGGAGACAGGAGAACATCTTCCAATATTTGAGGGGCTGCCCCAGAGAGGATGAGGGGGGTCAAGCTATTTTCCAAGGCACCCAAGGCCAGACAAGGAAAATGGATGGAAACTGAACAAGGAGAGATTCAAACTGGAAATAAGGAGACACTTTCTGACAGTGAGAACAATCAACCCATGGAACAGAAGTTGCCTTCAGAAGTTGTGGGAGCTTCATCCCTGGAGGCTTTCAAGAAGAGACTGGACTGCCCTCGGTCAGAAATGGTGTAGGGTCTCCTGCTTGGGCAGGGGGTTGGACTAGATGACCTCCAAGGTCCCTTCCAACTCTGATTATCTGTTATTATCTGTTATCTGGTCTCCTCCCCATGTACTTAGTCCAGGATTTCTCAACGTGAGCAATTTTAAGAGGCACTGGACAAGCCATGATAGTCATCGTTTCAGAGATGTTTTTTAAAAGATTCCTTAATGAAGAATTCCTTCCTTCCTTCCTTCCTTCCTTCCTTCCTTCCTTCCTTCCTTCCTTCCTTCCTTCCTTCCTTCCTTCCTTCCTTCCTCTCTCTCTCCCTCCCTCCCTTTTTCTTCCTCCCTTTCCTCCTTTCTTCCTCCTCCCCTCTCTCCCCTCCATCTCCCTCCTCTCTCTTTCTTCTTTCAGTCTGTCTGTCTGGGTTGGACTAGATGACCTACAAGGTCCCTTCCAACTCTGTTAATCTGTAATCTAAACATTCTCCTGGGACACGTAGTTTTTCCTTTTGGAGTGGGGCCGGGGGAAAGAGTCCCTTCCAGCAATAATGTCCCAATTGATCCTACATCTAAGTGGATTTCTAGTCCTTCAACTTCCCCATTTTAAAAGAAAAACGCAACGTTTAGACAAACATTTCACCTGCAAGTGATGGGCACCAGGGCGAATAGTTTAAGCAATGCAAAATTCTTCCGTCAATAAATGCAACCGGTTCTCCGGATGACAATGAAGGACAGGTGAGGGCGAAAAAAAAAATCAATGCGCAAGTGCTCAAAATCTTCAGAGAAATGAAGGGGGAAAAAACGGGTAATTTAACCAATTGAAACCAACTCGACGATCTGGAATAAAGAGACTTTTCAAATCAATTGCCTGAATAATTTCTAAATCGTTGCACTTAGAAATGAGATACGTTCCAGTCTCTTGTCTTCACGGGCACCTCAAGAGGTTTACAAAACCAGGTTCCTTTCCTCGACTTGGGACTTGGCTGCTTAGCGACCGTTTGCCGTTAGGACAGACCCACGGAGAAAATATTTACAGGTGGTCCAAGTTACAATGGCACTGAAAAAAGGATTGGCTTATAAATATTTTCGATGTAATTGAAGGGGAAAGTACCAGTCAAAGTATCTGACTTAAAAGGTATTTATGCTACGAAGTTGTTAGGAAATTATTGTTATTAATTTTTTTAAGCAATAATTAAAAGTTAAATGACTACTGGGATTTAAAGGGGAATTAATTAAATGATAAATAAGCTATAGGGGTAGCACACTCTAATTCGTCATTGTGGGGGAATCTTTTCTGAAATGTTTGAATTGAGATGGCATTTTTTTGAAACAAGGAAATAAGTGTATGCAATGAAATTGCAAACCGGACAGAATATGAAGATATGAGAGTTATTTAAAGCTAAAGAAAATAGGTTAAGAAATGAGCTGGAAAATTTATAAAACAGGCTGGAGGAACGTATTTGAGAAAAATAGGAGAAAGTATGGAAAGTAATGGTAGGACATGAAATTAAATGTGAAAGATGAATATGTAATCAAAGCCATGTTTGTATGGAAATGTAAAAACCTGGAATCATGCTGTTCACTAAAAAAAAAGAAAAGTTTTAAAATGTGGAAAACTGAAATAAAATTTTATTTTTTAAAAAAAACCATTGGCTTAAAATTAAAACATGGTTGGAAGAAATAACGAGACGAAGAATTGAATTAAGATCTGAAATGTTTTTTATTGGGTGTAATAGGATTAAAAATTAGTAGGAACCTCCAATATGTCATACTCCATATAATAACCGCTGCCAGAATCTTATTTGCACAAAATTGGAAACAGAACACTATCCCCTGAATCAGTAATAATAAGGATCTTCTATTGTGCTGAAATGGACAGGCTAACAGTGATATTAAAAGATAAAGAAGAGATAAGTCAGGGGTCGCCAACTTTTTGGATCTCAGGGACCACCAAGCTCATAATTTTAACTCCTGCGGACCAGAGATCCTGGGAAAACCCCCCAAAAAGTCTGCAGGAAAAATCCCCCACCCCGTTTTTCCTATCGGTCGATCGTTCTTCATTTGGGATCGCAGGATACCGTCTCCAGCTCCGTTCTCAGGGGGAGAGAGAGAGAGAGAGGAGAGACTTTTGGCTTCATGCAAGGAAAGCAGCAGGAGCCGCAGAAGTCTTTCTTTCTCTGTCTCAAACTCCGCCAGAAATGAGTCTTTGCCAGTGCAGCCTCTTGGAGCAGGAGGCCTTGCAGGGTCCCCAAGACTCATTTCTGGCGGAGTTTGGGGGAGAGAAAGAAAGACTTTGGCTGCTTTCCTTGCGTGCAGCCAAAAGCAGAAGAAGAAAGAAGCGGAAAGAAGCAGGCCAGGCACGTGGGGCAAGCTCCCGCCCTCTGCCCTTTCCCCCCTTCCTTCACTACCTCGTGTTGTTCACAAAGTAACACAAACCTTGTGTTCCCACGGGCCATGTGGGTAGCGCAGCCTTGTATTCCCACGCAGCCCGGTTTAATTGCTTTGGGGGGGACATTTCTCCTGCGGACCACCAAAATTTTCTCACGGACCACCAGTTGACAAACACTGAGATAAAGTACTATAATATATGGAAAGTTTGGTATGAATGGTTAGGAAGAAGATGAAAAGGCGTCAATCGAGAGCAAAAATGAGAAAGTGTTAATGAATGATGTATGTACATGTATATATATATATATGTGAATAGCTTTATAAGTTTGATCAAGTTAGATCAAGAAATGAGAATATAAGTGAATAAGAATGGAGAAGTGATTGATATAGTTTTAGACTTTATTAATTAGTGTGAACACCGTTACGGAATCATCGTAAAAAGTAGAAATTGTCTTTTTTGAAATGTTGAAATGTTGAATAAATACATTTATTAAAAAAAGAAAAAAGGGACCCCGGACCATGTTTCACACTTAGCGACCGTTGCAGCATTCCCCACGGTCACCTGATCCAAATTCAGTTGCTTGGCCACTGATTTGTATTTATGACCGGTCACAGAGTCCTGGGGGTGGTGGTTTTGCGACCTTCTGACAAGCAGTGGGGAAGACAGATTCACTTAGCAACCATGTTACTAACTGAAGAATCGTAGTTAACTTAACGATGATGGCAAGAAAAGTCATGAACTGGCGGGAAAAGAACTCACTCCACAAATGTCTCACTTATCAGCCAAAATTTGGGGGCTCCCTTGTGGCCATAGGTCAAGGACTATCTGTAATCCTCAAACTTGGGACCGGCCACTTAGAGACGGTTGGTAGTTACGATGGACCCACACAAGAATATTTACTAGCGGGTTTCCAAAGTTATGAGGGGTGTCACCTTGTAATCACATGATAACACTAGGCAACTGGCCGGCATTTATTCTGAAAGATTTACGGAGGAGAAATG
Source organism: Pseudonaja textilis (assembly GCF_049901715.1). Lineage (NCBI taxonomy): Eukaryota > Metazoa > Chordata > Lepidosauria > Squamata > Elapidae > Pseudonaja > Pseudonaja textilis. The sequence continues at coordinate 91,241,242 of NC_141993.1, forward strand.
TGTGGGAAGAGCCCCGTAGCCTCAGTTTACATGGCACTTTCCATAATAGGACAGCTTCAATCAATGTTTCTCAACTTGGCCACTTTAAGACAGGTGGACTTCAACTCCCAGAATCCCTCAGTCCATCAAGTGTGGACTTCAACTCCCAGAATCCCTCAGTCCATCATGTGTGGACTTCAACTCCCAGAATCCCCCAGTCCATCATGTATGGACTTCAACTCCCAGAATCCCTCAGTCCATCATGTGTGGACTTCAACTCCCAGAATCCCTCAGTCCATCATGTGTGGACTTCAACTCCCAGAATCCCTCAGTCCATCATGTGTGGACTTCAACTCCCAGAATCCCCCAGTCCATCATGTGTGGTCTTCAACTCCCAGAATCCCCCAGTCCATCATGTGTGGACTTCAACTCCCAGAATCCCTCAGTCCATCATGTGTGGACTTCAACTCCCAGAATCTCTCAGTCCATCATGTGTGGACTTCAACTCCCAGAATCCCTCAGTCCATCACGTATGGACTTGAAGTCCCAGAATCTCCCAGTCCATCATGAAAGGACTTCAACTCCCAGAATCCCCCAGCCAGTCAATCAATCAGGGAAGCTGGATTTGCTTAAAAACAATGTGATTCCCTTAAATACAATGAAGACTCGCTCAACAATGGTGGCAAAAATAAAATAAAATGGCAGAATCAGGCGCAATTTATTTAACAACTTTCTTGCTTAGCAGGGGAAATTCTGGTTCCGACTGTGCGTTGTAAGTTGAGGACTCCCTGTATTCCCCACCTGCTACCTCACAAGTTGAATAACACTACAACCCAAATAGCACTGTGATGCTTTTAATCTTTATAAGCCATGCAGAGGCCTTGCTGCAAGTTGTGGTGTTTTTGTTGTGGTGGCTGATTTAATTCCCTCTGCTACAAAGCCAGTGCCAGCCCCAATCAGGAAAGTCTGCTAAGGTCTTGGATGGGAGGCCACCAGGAGATGCCCAGCCACCTCGGAAGAAGGCCCGGGGAAATCAGTGCTCTAGTCTGCTGAGAAAACTCTGCAGAGCCACTGATAACTGTCCTCGAAGGAGCCCCAGAGTTAAAAATAGATTGAATAAAATTAGGGAAACAATCAATTCTACAGCAGCAGTATCAGCTATTCTACTGTATATTCCTTATGAAAATATTATCCTTCCTTCCTTCCTTCCTTCCTTCCTTCCTTCCTTCCTTCCTTCCTTCCTTCCTTCCTTCCTCCCTCCCTCCCTCCCTCCCTCCTTCCTTCCTTCCTTCCTTCCTTCCTTCCTTCCTTCTTCTTTCCTCTCCTCATATTCATCCATCCTTCTTCATCCATCTCATTCGCATCTCCTTCCTTCCTTCCTTCCTTCCTTCCTTCCTTCCTTCCTTCCTTCCTTCCTTCTTCCTTCTCCCTTCCTTCCTTCTCATTCCTCTTCCTTCTTCCTCCTCTCCTTCCTCCCTTCCTTTTCATCTTCCTTCCTCTCCTTCCTTCCTTCTCCTCCTTCCTTCCTCCCTCCCTCCCTTCCTTCCTTCCTTCCTTCCTTCCTTCCTTCCTTCCTTCCTTCCTTCCTTCCTTCCTTCCTTCCTTCCTTCCTTCCTTCCAACCTTCCTTCCTTCTTTCCTTCTTTCCTCTCCTCTTCCATGCATCCTTTTTCATCGCTCCCATCTCCTTCCTTCCTTCCTTCCTTCCTTCCTTCCTTCCTTCCTTCCTTCCTTCCTTCCTTCCTTCCTCCTTCTCTCTCCTTCCTCCTTCCTTCCTTCCTCTTCCTCCTTCTTCTCATTCCTTCCCTTCCTTCCTTCCTTCCTTCCTTCCTTCCTTCCTTCCTTCCTTCCTTCCTTCCTTCCTTCCTTCCTCCCTCCTCCCTCCTCTCCCTCCTTCCTTCCTTCCTTCCTTCCTTCCTTCCTTCCTTCCTTCCTTCCTTCCTTCCTTCTCCTTCCTCTTCCTTCCTCTCTTCCTTCTTCCTCTCCTCCTCCTCCTCCTCCTCCCTCCCTTCTATTCTTCCTTCCTTCCCTCTCTCCCTCCTGCACGACCTCTGCTGGCCGCTAGGGGGCAGGTTTGCTAGTCGCCCTCTATTGGCCATCTCGCGAACTGCAGATCTGTTCGCTCTCACAGGCGGCTTCCAAAATGGCCCCGATCCTTTGGGAATTTGCTTAAAACGGCCCTGCGTGTTTTAGCTGCTTAGCAGGGCCGTTTAGTTTACCCCGGAGAAACTCTCCTCCCTCCTCCCCACCCCCAGAATGCACTTCCTGCCCTATCTTTGTTTTGTCCCTGTGGCAAGCAGGATAAGCCCACCCACTCGGGGTTCCTCGGGGGTTAAAACCGTGGTTTATTGAATAAACCTGAACCCGGTAAGCCATAAATCCTAGGTTACGAACCCCGGATTTACTCTAGTAAGAGGCACTAACATGAAGGAACGCGAACGCATGGCTTAGCGTAACGTGTGAAGTGGGATTTTTAATTCTCCCTTCCTCCCGCCTCAAGCCAAGCCAGCAGAGGACCATAGTTTAAATGCAGGCATCAAATGTTGGCTGAATCCCGGCTTGAGGATGTCCAACCCTTCCCCCTCCCTCTGCGCTTCCCAGCGGGTGCAAGAAATGGCATTTGGTTTCCCTTCCTAGCCTTGGGATCTCCTTGTGGCCCCCGTTCCCTGAATAATAATAAATTTGCTAACATACATGACCATTGATCAAAAAAAAAAAAAAAAAGGCCCGTCTGGCCAGCTTAGCTTTATTCCAGATTGACAAAAACGAACAAGAATGACAGAATAACAGAGCTGGAAGGGACTTTAGAGATCTTCTAGTCCACCACCCTCCCCGCTCAAGGCAGGAAACCAGGTGCCAGTCAATAAGTCAAATGAGTTGAACTGGCCAAGGTTGAGAAACTATGGTTTGTGGTGACTTTTTGGGGTGCTGTCTGTGTGGGAGGGAGGGAAGGAGAAAAGAGGGAAGGAAGGAAGAATGGAAGGAGAGAGGAAGGAGGGAAGGAAGGAAGGAAGAATGGAAGGAGAGAGGAAGGAAGGAAGAAAGAATGGAAGGAGAGAAGAAGGAAAGGAAGGAAGGAAGAATGGAAGGAGAGAAGAAGGAGGAAGGAAGGAAGAATGGAAGGAGAGAGGAAGGAAGGAAGGAAGGAAGGAAGAATGGAAGGAGAGAGGAAGGAGGGAAGGAAGGAAGGAAGAATGGAAGGAGAGAGGAAGGAAGGAAGGAAGAATGGAAGGAGAGAAGAAGGAGGGAAGGAAGGAAGGAAGGAAGAATGGAAGGAGAGAAGAAGGAAGGAAGAAGGAAGGAGAGAAAGGAAGGAAGGAAGAAGGAAGGAGAGAGGAAGGAAGGAAGGAAGGAAGAATGGAAGGAGAGAGGAAGGAGGAAGGAAGGAAGAATGGAAGGAGAGAGGAAGGAAGGAAGGAAGAATGGAAGAAGAGAAGAAGGAGGGAAGGAAGGAAGGAAGAATGGAAGGAGAGAGGAAGGAGATGGGAATGAGAAAGATGAAAGAAGGATGCATGGATGGAAGGAGAGGGAAGGGAGGGAGGGAGGAAGAATGGAAGGAGAGAAGGAAGGAAGGAAGGAAGGAAGGAAGAATGGAAGGAGAGAAGTGAAGGAAGGAAGGAGATGGGAATTAACCCTTGTGGTTTTCTTTGCAAAAAAAAAAAAAAGCTTTACGGTGGTTATCTGTATTTTTCTTTATTTTTCCGTTTAGCTTTATAGTTCGTTTTCCCCAGTTTAGCTTTAGAGATTCCGTGGTTCTCTCTCTTTTTCTTTATTTTATTTTTTTCAGTTTTCCTTCCGTTTTAGCGGCCTTCTTTCCAAGCCTAGTCGGATCCAACCTGGCTTGGCTTTCTGAGATCTTCGTTTGAATCTACAAAAGAATCGTGAGAGAACCCGCCCCGCCCGCCCCCCGTCTCCCCTTGGGGGAACCCACGGAGTTGCCCTGAACCCAAATCTCCCGTGTTCCCAGTTTAAGCTTCCCGGGAATATCGCCATCCTTTGGTCGCCTTTCGATCCCGGAATTCTGCGCGCCGGGCGCAGGTGATTTTCCACCGCTCGAAGTCACCTTTCACTAGGATCCGAATAAACCGGGCGACTCCGGTTCCACTCCTGGCTGGTCTCCACAGCGACTGGGTTCCCACGACCCCACGCGGGGCTCAACCAGGCTCTTTAAAGCTCTGGCAAGCGCATTCCCACGCGGAGACTCCGCGAATCTTCTCCCACCTTGGCTGATTTCTCCCGACTCGGCCCCGTGAGGCTTTGAACTTAGGATCCCGCCGTGCAATCTAACCGGCTTAGATTTTTGACCTGACACGTGTCGTCTGAACAATCCACCCATGGAACAGAAGTTGCCCTCAGAAGTTGTGGGAGCTTCATCCCTGGAGGCTTTTCAAGAAGAGATTGGACTGCCCTCGATCAGAAATGGTGCAGGGTCTCCTGCTAGGGCAGGGGGTTGGACTAGATGACCTAGAAGATCCCTTCCAACTCTTGTTATTCTATATTCAATGGACCAGAAGTTGCCTTTGGAAGTTGTGCGAGCTTCATCCCTGGAAGCTTTCAAGAAGAGACCCGATTGCCTTCGGTCAGAAATGATGTAGCGTCTCCTGTTTAGGCGGCGGTGGCGGCGGCGGGGTGTGTGTGTTGGACTAGATGACCTCCAAGGTCCCTTCCAACTCTGTTATTCTATATTCAATGGAACAGAAGTTGCCTTTGGAAGTGGTGGGAGCTTCATCCCTGGAGGCTTTCAAGAAGAGACTGGACTTCCATCTTTCAGAAATGGTGTGTAGGGTCTCCTGCTTGGGCAGGGGGTTGGACTAGATGACCTAGAAGATCCCTTCCAACTCTTGTTATTCTATATTCAATGGACCAGAAATTTCCTTCGGAAGCTGTGGGAGCTTCATCTCTGGAAGCTTTGAAGAAGAGACCGGACTGCCCTCTGCCAGAAATGATATAGGGTCTCCTGCTTAGGCGGTGGTGGGGTGGTGGTGGTGGTGGACTAGATGACCTCCAAGGTCCCTTCCAACTCTGTTATTCTATATTCAATGGACCAGAAATTGCCTTTGGAAGTTGTGGGAGCTTCATCCCTGGAAGCTTTCAAGAAGGGACTGGACTTCCATCTTTCAGAAATGGTGTGTAGGGTCTCCTGCTAGGGCAGGGGGTTGGACTAGATGACCTCCAAGGTCCCTTCCAACTCTGATTATCTGTTATCAATACCTCGGGCCCGCGCAGCCTTAGAAAAGAGGTCCGGTAACTGCCTTCGCTCCAGGGAGAACCGGAGAAAGTTTCTCCTCCAACTCCCCCCGCCCCTCCGCCTCACCTCACTCCATCAGTCCTATTTGCGAGGGATCCAGTAGGGCAATAGCCCCCTCCTCCCTCTCTCCCCCTCCACCCCCGCCTCCTTCCTCTCTCTCTCTCCCCCTCCATCCACCCCCGGTTATTTCGTGGGGAATCACGAAATAATCTTCCCCCCAGGGCAAGCGCATTTTGGGGAAGGGGTGGGGGGAGGGAGAGAGTCAAGAGGCCCTTCGGGAGGGGGCTTGGGGTGCCACACACGCGTGTCTCCCCCACCGTGGGTATGCCCCCCCCTCCCCTCTTCCTGCCCCCCCGCCCTCCCCGCCAGCTCTCGCTTTCCCTTGATGGATCTGCGCGCTTAATGGGCTGTCAAACACACACACACACGCGCGCGCGCGCACACACACACGCGCGCACCGGGCGCTTTTGGGAGAGGCGGGGCGGGCGGGTGGGCGAGTGGAAGGGGTCGTCCCCCCCGCCCCCGCCTTGACGTCAGCAGAGGGCTTTATAAAGGTTGGGGGCGCCGGTGGGGATCCCAGAAGCCGAGGTTGGCCCTTTCTCGTCGGCACCGGAGCGAGTGAAGGCATCCAACCGTCGCCGCCGACACCCCCCACCCGGCCACCCGCCACCCACCCGCCTTCGGAGCTTCGCCGGGATGTTCCCTTGTCGCCTCCACTGCGCCCTGGCGCTGCTCGTGTCCGTGTCCGTGGCGTGGAGCACCGTGGCCGCTGCGCCCTCCGATCCGAGGCTCCGGCAGTTCCTGCAGAAATCGTTGGCTGCAGCCGCGGGGAAGCAGGTAAAAAAAGAAAAAAGAAAAGAAAAGAAAAGAAAAGAAAGAAAGGAAGGAAGGAAGGAAGGAAGGAAGGAAGGAAGGAAGGAAGGAAGGAAGGAAGGAAGGAAGGAAGGGAAGGGAAGGGAAGGGAAGGGAAGGAAGGAAGGGTAGGGAAGGGAAAGGAAGGAAGGAAGGAAGAATAGAATTCTTTTATTGGCCAAGTGTGATTGGACACCCAAGGAATTTGTCTTGGTGTAAATACTCTCATTATACATATAAGAAAAGATACATTCATCAGGAGTCAAGAATCATAAGGTACGAAAGAAGGAAGGAAAGGAAGGAAAGAAAGAAAGGGAAGGAAGGAAGGAAGGAAGGAAAGAAAGAAAGAAAGAAAGAAAGAAAGAAAGAAAGAAAGAAAGAAAGAAAGAAAGAAAGAAAGAAAGAAAGAAAGAAAGAAAGAAAGGGAAGGAAGGAAGGAAGGAAAGAAAGAAAGAAAGAAAGAAAGAAAGAAAGGGAAGGAAGGAAGGAAAGGAAGGAAGGAAGGAAGGAAGGAAGGAAGGAAGGAAAGAAAGAAAGAAAGAAAAAGAAAGAAAGGGAAGGAAGGAAGGAAGGAAGGAAAGAAAGAAAGAAAGGAAAGAAAGGAAAGGAAGGAAGGAAAGAAAGGAAAGAAAGAAAGGGAAGGAAGGAAGGAAGGAAGAAAGGAAGGAAGGAAGGAGCGAGGCAGTCCGAGGAGGGGAGGTATACGAAGAGAGATGAGAGCCCCTGAGCTAGTACAGAGCGCCGTCTCCCGCGCCCGATCCCGAGAGCTGCTGCGGGAGGCTGGATCCGACAGGGAGATCTCCCCACCCACCCCCACCCACCCTGCCCGGCTTTGTTTAACTCACTAAAGGCAAAGGTAAACTCTTCCTGGCCAAGGAGGTTCACTTCCCCAACTCCCTTGGGTAGGAAGCTGCTTAGACTAGGGAGCCCCCGCGGTCTTGGCCATCCAAGGACCTCCAGGTAGGGAAGTGAGCAGCGCAGGAAGATCTCACACCCCCCCAAACCCCACCACCGTTCCTCGACTTTGGCTGGTTTCCCTTGGGAAGAGGCGCAGGGATCAACTGCTGCTGTAGCTGGAGGCTTTACTGAGCGGCCAGGACTCATGAAGGGAACAGCTGAGGGGTTAGGTGGGCTGAAGATCCAGCAGGAGAGAACCTGGCCAGCTCCCCACCCCCCGTGGTGGGGCCGGCATCAGTAGGAGAAATATGATGGATGAATGGATAAATGGATGGATGGACAGATAGAGATAGATAGAAATAGAGAGAGACAGAGAGAGACGGAGACATAGACAGACAGATAGATAGAAAGGTCAATTTTTTGCGCTCATTATTTTTACACAAAGGCAAGAAAAATGTATCCAACCCATCTTCCTCCTATTTTCTCCGCAACAACAGCCCTGTAAGGTGGGCTAGGCTGAGGGAGAGTCTCTGGACCTAAGTCACCCAGCTAGCTTTTATGGCTAAGGCAGGACTAGAACTCGCAGTCTCCTGCTTTCCAGCCTGGTCCTAATCACTAAACGAAATGGGTTAACCTGTCCTGTTCACCTGTCCACCTTGACTCTTAGTCACCAGGTTGCTTCAGAAATATCCCTCACCCTTGAATCAAGATTGCAACTCAGAGAGAGAAAGAGAGAGAGAGAACAAGAGAAAGAGAGAATAAGAAAAAGTGATCAAGAGAAAAAGAGAGAGAATAAGGGAAAGAGAGAGAGGAAGAGAAAGAGAGAATAAGAAAAAGTGATCAAGAGAAAAAGAGAGAGAATAAGGGATGGAGAAGGAGAGAGAGGAAGAGAAAGAGAGAATAAGAAAAAGTGATCAAGAGAAAAAGAGAGAATAAGGGAGAGAGAAAGAGAAAGAGGAAGAGAATAAGAAAAAGTGATCAAGAGAAAAAGAGAGAATAAGGGAGAGAGAAAGAGAGAGAGGAAGAGAGAATAAGAAAAAGTGATAAAGAGAAAAGAGAGAATAAGGGAGAGAGAAAGAGAGAACAAGAGAAAGAGAGAATAAGAAAAAGTGATCAAGAGAAAAAGAGAGAGAATAGGGGAGAGAGAAAGAGAGAGAACAAGAGAAAGAGAGAATAAGGAAAAGTGATCAAGAGAAAAAGAGAGAGAATAAGGGAGAGAGAAAGAGAGAGAGGAAGAGAATAAGAGAAAGAGGAAAGGAGAAAGGAAAAAGAAAGAATGAGAAAGAAGAGAAAGAGAGAACAAGAGAACAAGACAGAATAAGAAAAAGAAGAGAGAAAGAGAGAAAAAGAGAGAGAGAGAGAGAACAAGAGAGAACAAGAGAAAGAACGAGAGAGAGAAAGAGAATAAGAGAAAGAGAGAATGAGAAAGAGAACAAGAGAAAGAGAAAAAGAGAACAAGAGAGAGAGAGAACAAGAGAGAGAACAAGAGAGGGGGAGAGACAGAGAAAGAGAACGAGAGAACAAGAGAAAGAGAGGAGAGAAAGAGAAAGAGAGAACGGGACAAAGAGAGAAGGGGAGAGAGAGGACCACACAGAAAAACAGATTTTCTACAGTATGTTCCTTGTAAGCCAACACGGCCGCTTTCCTAGAATAACCGCCCACCTGCCATTTCGCGGGGAGTTCTTCGAGCCATCTCAAAATCTGGAGGTTTTTCTCTTAGACAAGACCCCCAGATTTCTCTCCCCCCCCCCCAAAAAAAAACCCCTCACCCTGCCCCCCCCTAAATAATCGTATAGGATGTGATGAAGTTGTATCCTTGGAAAGTCAGACGAGAACCGGCTCAGTGCAAGAGGCGCGGCTGGGAAGCGCGGAGCTGTCCAGGGTCCTGAGACGGATTCCTGCTCTGACAGACCGAGATTAAACTTGGATATAAGCGGGTCTGACTAGCTGTTTCCAAGATAGATGCGCCACAAACTCACGCACGCCTGCACGCACACACACACAAAAACAACACACCAACAACGCATTAATGCTTTCAACCTTGGCAACGTTAGAGTCAGAAGTTGAGAGAGGTAGCCGGGTTTGGGTGGGGGGTGACATTAAATCACTCGCCTCAGAGAATGCCCAAAATGAGACAAGGGGAAAATTCCTCAGAAGAATCCTAGGGTTGAAGGTCTTCTAGTTCAACCTCCTGCCCAACCCTCACACCAGACAAGTTTTTTCAAGAAAACCTTCAATGAGAGATTTCCCAAAGGTGTGTGGGTTTGTTTTCCCACCAAGAGGAAACTGGAAGACATTTCGCTTCTCATCCAAGAAGCTTCTCCAGCTCTGACTGGATGGTGAGGAATGAAAGTCTAGTCAGAACTGAAGAAGCTCCTTGGATCAGAAGCGAAACCTCTTCAAAGGAAAACCAGAAAGAACCAGCTGCCACTTGAAAAAACAGACAACCAAGACCTGGATGATGGAGAATCTCCATCGACTTCGACGAGAGAGCAGTCATAAACCCCAAAAAGTCATCTGATGGGATAATAGCAGTTTAAGATTTAGAAAAGGCGTTGTGGTTTGTAGCGGATAGCCAAGGGAAAAAAAAGGGGGGTTTAATGCAGCCTATGTCCATCATGAAAAAGGTAAAATGGCACGACAGGGATGAATTCAAAGCGGAAAAAAAAAATCCCCTCAGAAATGCACTGGAGCATGTCGTCATACCAATGCCTAAGATCTAACGCTTGCAATAAAATCTGCGATGCCGCCATTTTGGGAATCTGCATTGACTTCCATGGGAAACAGATGACTGACAAGGTGGCAACACAACCCTTTCATTTCTTTATGGAGTAAGCTTTGAAAAGAGGCAGGTGGAGAGGAATCGAGGTCTAGAATGGCAAAAATGCAACGCCATTATTTCTGCCCATAATAATATTAAATCTGGACTATCCTGCATCGAACTGTAAAATATTTCCGCATCCTTTGTGGATGTATCTGTAGCAAAGAAATGATGCCATAGAGAGGGAAGTCAAGTCTAGAATATTATACGTTGCATTGAAGAAGAAAAAAAATCACAAGAGGTTTATTTACTCCCGTAATCTGCTGGGTTATGAAAACTGGCTCACGCTATACAGAACTGCAACATAACTACGCAGTGAAATTTGTATGGCGTACTACAGAAATGAATGCGGGCAAGCTTAGGATGCTGTCTGAATGTGGCCGTGATTAAGCCAGTTTGTAGAAAGAAGAGAAGAGAATAGAGAATAGAATAAGAATCGAGAATAGAATAAAATAGAATAGAGGATAGAATAAAATAGAAAAGAGAATAGAATAGCGTAAGAATAGAATAAAGAATAAAATAGAAATAGAAATAGAAATAGAATGGAATATAGAATGGAATATAGAATGGAATGGAATAGAATGGAATAGAATAGAATAAGAAAAGAGAATAGAATAAAATAGAATAGAGAATAGAATAAAATAGAACAGAGAATAGAATAGCATAAGAATAGAATAAAGAATAAAATAGAAATAGAAATAGAAATAGAATGGAATATAGAATGGAATATAGAATGGAATGGAATAGAATGGAATAGAATAGAATAAGAAAAGAGAATAGAATAAAATAGAATAGAGAATAGAATAAAATAGAACCGAGAATAGAATAGCATAAGAATAGAATAAAGAATAAAATAGAAATAGAAATAGAATGGAATATAGAATGGAATATAGAATGGAATGGAATAGAATAGAATAGAGTAAGAATAGAACAGAATAAAGAATAGAATAGAAATAGAATAGAATAGAATATAGAATAGAATATAGAATAGAATATAGAATAGAAAATAGAATAGAATAGAAAATAGAATAGAATAGAAAATAGAATAGAATTAGAATTCTTTTATTGGCCAAGCGTGATTGAACGCACAAGGAATTTGTCTTCAGTGCAAATGCTCTCAGTGTACATAAAAGAAAAGATATATTTGTTGAGAGTCAAGAATTATAAGGTACAACACTGAATAATATCTGGCTGGCACGTCTGGCTTTCTAAAGGAGAATTGAATGAGACGAATGAGCAGGGACTCCCAAGAAGAGCCGAATTGCATCACTTCTGCAGAAATAAGAGGCTAATTTTTGCATTTTTGCATTCTTGGCGCAAACCGTTTCTCTCCAGATCCATTAATCCTGAAGGCCTTTTTTATTTTTTTTGGTTTCTCTGGGAATTCATCCATATTTGTTTTCTCCGATCCGAAGCGTATCCAGACGTGGCGTTGAAACCCATCAGTGGGGAAGTTGAAGCGGGGAGGCCAACACATCTGGAGGGGTGGAAAGAAGGGTGGGTACGCTCAGCGAATCAGACCGAGAGGGAAATAAAAGGGCAGAATGCTCGCGTAAGTAAGCCAAGCTGTATTTTACCATGGCAATTCCCCACCCTCCCCCCAAAAAGGCCACGGATTCACTCCCTGGATTTGATGGGAGATTGTTATTCTGCTCCCTGTGGGTATGGGAAGAGTCTTTGGCTTACAACTGTTCATTTAGCGACCGTTCATAGTTACCATGGTACTGCCAAAAAGTGACTTGTTTCACACTTACAACTGTTGCAGCCTCATGCGACCAAAATGCGAAAGCCTTGGCAATCGTTTCATAGTTACGATGGTCGCAGGGTCCCTGGGGGTGTGTGTGTCATGTGATCCCCTTTGACGACCTTCTGACGAAGCGAAGTAAATGGGAGAAGCCCAATTCGCTTAACGACTGTGTCACTAATTCCATAAATGCAATGATTCACTTAACAACCGTGGCTAGGAAAAAAAAACCCATTAAATTGGGCAAACTTCCTGAACAAATGTTTCCCTTAGAAACATAGATGAGGGGCTTAACTGTGGTCATAACTCGAGGACTACCTGCACAGACAGTCCTCAATTTATGATGGATTGCTTAGTGACCGTTGGAAATTACGTTGGAAGGACCTACTTTGGGGTTACTTATGACCCAGATTCAAAGTCCTGATGGTTGATTTGCTTAGTGACTGATGCAAAAAAGTCATTTTACAACTGTCCCTGTACTTTATGACCCTCCCGACTTACGACAGTGATGGTCAGCTCCATTACAGTCGTAAGTTGAGGTCTACCTGCTCCTTAATATGAGCGAGTGAAAAGATCCAGGGGCTACGGTTCCTTTTACAATATTGTTTAATTTTAATCTTCCATTAATATTCTTATTCTTCTGTACAAAACTCCGCACTGGCGATAGGAAAGGCATCCGGCCATTAAACCCTCTGCTGGCTCCATTCAGTTGGCCAGACTCCACCCCGCAAAGGATTATGGGGTGGTTAAAAAATGGTGATGATGAATATTCTTATTCTGGTTAGTAAAATAATGCACGATTATTCATCTCAGCTTGTTTCTAGTTTACTGAGTTCACTGCGCTGTGTGAACCTGGAAAAACAAACGGCTTTAGTAACAGGATAAGGGAATTGTGTGAATGCAGCCACTGATAACTGAGTTAGCCATGTTCATTCACATCTAACCAGGTTAGTTGCAACTGCCCGGCGTATGAAACTTGGGGAGTAAATAACTTCTTGTCCTTTTCTCAAGTTGTCGTACAAACGCATTTCTATTTCTATAATTTCTATAATTTCTATTTCTATCTCTGGTTAGTTTACAGTTCAGGGTTAAGAGCAAAACAGGGCAGTTCGATGCGCGTTGTGTTAAAACCGCACTCAACAAGGCACCTGAATGGCTGCCCGAGGGTTGAACCCGTGACTGTGGGGATGCTGCCACAGTTGTTACTGTGAGATTGGGTGTGTGTGTGTGTGTGTGTGTGTGTGTGTGTGGTACCTCAATGGCATCAGAACTGGAACCTTGATTCGCCCTTTGGATCTGGGGCAGTCGTCACAGCTGTGGTGGCCCAATGGTTAGAATGCAGCACTGCAGGCTGACTCTGCCCACTGCTAGCAGTTCAATCCTGACCGGCTCAAGGTTGACTCAGCCTTCTGTCCTTCTGAGGTCAGTAAAATGAGGACCCAGATTGTTGGGGGCAAGAGGCTGGCTCTGTAAACGGCTTAGAGTAGGGATGGAAAGCACTGTGAAGTGGGATATAGTCTAAGTGCTGTTGCTCTTCCTTCCTTCCTTCCTTCCTTCCTTCCTTCCTTCCTTCCTTCCTTCCTTCCTTCCCTCCCTCCCTCCCTCCCTATTTCTTCCTCTGCCCTCCCTCCTTCCTCTTCTCCCTCTTCTTCCTTTACCCTACTTTCCTTCCTTCCCTTCCTACTTTCCTTCCTTCCTTCCTTCCTCCCCTTCCTTCCTCCTCCTCCCTCCTCCCTCCTCCTCCCTCCCTCCCTCCTTCCTTCCTTCCTTTCCTTCCTTCCTTCCTTCCTTCCTTCTTCCTTCCTTCCCTCCCTCCTTCCTCCCTCTCCTGCCCTCCTATTTCCCTTCCTTCCTTCCTTCCTTCTTCTTCCTTCCTTCCTTCTCCTCTCCTCCTCCTCCTCCCTCCCTCCCTTTCTTCCTCTGCCCTCCTCCTTCCTTTCCCTTCTTCTTACCTTTCCTTCCTTCTTCCTACTTCTTCCCTCCCTACTTCCTCCTCCTTCCCTTCCTTCCTTCCTTCCTTCCTTCCTTCCTTCCTTCCTTCCTTCCCTTCCTTCCTTCCTCCCTCCCTCCCTCCCTCCCTCCTCCTTCCTTCCTTCCTTCCTTCCTTCCTTCCTTCTTCCTTCCTTCCCTCCCTCCTCCCTCCTCCCTCCTTCCTTCCTTCCACAGTGGTCAGAATGCATTATTGCAGGCTAATTCTGCCCACAGCGCAGGAGTTCGATGGTGACCAACTCATGGTCAACCTTGGAAGTCCATCTGTGTTCAGGCCCTTAAATCATGTTTCTCCTCCTACCCACCCCCTTATCTAGCACAAAGATCCTTGGGGGCTGGTCTGTCTGTCTGTCTGTCTGTCTGTCTGTCTGTCTGTCTGTCTGCTGTTGAAAGATGGAAAACTCAGCTTTAGTTCTTTTCTTTTTTAAAAATAGTAATTTTTATTAAGCCTTTTCACCTTTAAAAACGACACATATAAAAACAACCTTAGCAGTGATGTGACATCAGGTTCTGACCCAAACCTGGTTCCAAGGAAACAAACACGAAACAGAGGTAACAGCAAAATCTTTTAATGATTCTTTACGGATTCCGTTCCTTCCCGGTTAAAAGGCTGTTTCGAACTCATTGTCTATGATAAGGACGAGCCTGGCCAACGGGGTGCAAGGCTGCCAAGAACACTGGATAAAATTACTAAGAAATATTTCCAACACAAAGAGTCTCCCAAACGCCAACCAAGATAACCCAAACGTCCACAAGGCTCGAGTGCAAAAACGTCTTTGCTTCCTGCAAAGAACTCCGGTCTCTCAGCTGGCTTTTATCCCTTAAGGGAGGGGCCATCACCTTGCAGCCTTACTCCCGAGTCGCCCGTGCTGCTGCAGCTGCTCTTCCCTTCGAGAAGCCCTGCGTGCACACACACTGAGCACAGGCTCCTCGGGGGACTCTTCCTCACTGCTGCCAGCCTCCACCGTCTCCAAAGGCCGCACTCCACTCCCTGAGGGTCCTGGCCCCATCCCTGCATCCCACGCAGGCCCCTCACCTGAGTCCTCGCTCTCCGAGGCCTCAGCCGTCCACACCTGCTGCCGGCGAACCACAACACAAATCGATGCAGACATATTTACATTATTGATTCCTACAGTCTAACCAATTGTACCATTTTTTCCCCAGACCGCATAAATCTTTCCTATCTTGCAATTCGGATTTCTGCGCAATCCGTTTTCTTTTCTGTAGTTCTTAAAGCAGGCCTCTTCAGACTGGGCAGCTTGAAGATTTGGAGACTTCAACTCCCAGAATTCCTCCAACTCCAGTCATGTTAGCTCAGGAATTCTGGGAGTTGAAAATCCGCAAGTCTTCAACTTGGCCAATCCCACACCATCTTCAGGGAATGGCTAGGATGGCATCACTGAAATTCCACCCATTTTTTTAAAAAAAATATATATGTTGAAATTCAAATAGGCAAAGCTTTAAAAAAAACCCCTATTGTTCCAGTTGCCATTTTGCCTTTTTTGACCTCCCTGCAGATTCCTTTGTCTGCACTCTTTCTACCATCATGGAAATGATGGATCTAACTATGGAATCCAAGGCTTAATTTGTCCTTTTTGTATTATTTTGCATTCTTAATTTGTCTTTTTTATTATTTTGCATTCTTAGTTTGTCTTTTTTTTATTTCTCATTCTTAATTTGTCTTTTTGTATTATTTCGCATTCTTAATTTGTCTTTTTGTATTATTTCGCATTCTTAATTCGTTTTTTAATTATTTTGCAATCTTAATTTGCCTTTTTTATTATTTCGCATTCTTAATTTGTCTTTTTATTATTTCGCATTCTTAATTTGTTTTTTTTAATTATTTTGCATTCTTAATTTGTCTTTTTTATTATTTCGCATTCTTAATTTGTTTTTTTTTTAATTATTTTGCATTCTTAATTTGTCTTTTTTATTATTTTGCATTCTTAATTTGTCTTTTTATTATTTCGCATTCTTCATTTTTAAAAATTATTTCACATTCTTAGTTTGTCTTTTTTTATTATTTCGCATTCTTAATTTGTCTTTTTTTATTATTTCGCATTCTTAATTTGTCTTTATTATTTTGCTTCTAGAGGTGGTCCTCAACTTAACAACCGTTCGTTTAGTGGCCATTCAACATTACAACAGACCTATGACTGTTTTTTCACACTTATAACAATTGCGGCTCCCCCGTGGTCACGTGATCAAAGTTTCAGACGCTTTAGGCCACCCAACTCGTATTTACGACAGCTGTTGCAGCTTCCTGTGTGTGTGTGTGTGTGTGTGTGTGTGTGTGTGTGTGTGTGTATGTGTGTGTGACGCAATCCCTCCCTTTTGCAACCCCCCTCTGGGCAGCCAAGTCAAGCGGGAGGTTGGATTCGCTTAATGACGGTGTGACTAAATTTAACCCCTGCAGTGACTTGCTTACCAATGCGTGGCAAGAATGGTCGTAAAATGAGACAAAGCTCACTGAATCCCTGTCTCGGTTTAGCGAAGGAAATGTCAGGCTCCATTGTGGTCATAAGTCGAGGACTTATCTGTATATCCTGTATATCACTTGAGACTTCAGAGAAGAGGTTGGACTCCCCTCTGTCAGAAATGGTGTAGGGTCTCCTGCTTGGGCGGGGGGATGGACTAGATGACCTACAAGGTCCCTTCCAAGTCTGTTCATCTGTTATCTGTTATCCTGATGGAAGAATGCTTTTTCTGATAAAAATCAGCTTGCAGCCTTGCTGTTTTTAACAAGGGACCGAGATTCGTGACTGAGCTGACATGTTTAAGAGGCTGGCTTCTCATAGTGTGTTCATAGCATGTTTGTTGTCGGGACGGTGCAATTGGACCCATGACCCATGTTTAAAAATGGGAGGGGCTTCAGATGCTTTATTCTGAGTTTTAGACCCCCTGCCCCCCAAATAAATGTCCCCAGAAAAACCCCTGCCACATCTCACTCTAATTTGCACAGCTAGTCTCGCCAAACAACCATTTAACAGATTAACAAGAGTTGGAAAGGACCTTGTAGGTCATCTAGACCAACCCCGTTGGAAGTGACAGCGGGACTGACAAAAGGGACTTACAGCTGTTTTTTCCCCACTTATGACCGGCCCACAGAGCCCTCTGACTGAAATTTCAGATGCTTGGCAGCTGCCTCGTACTTACGACGGCTGCAATTGTCTCCGGGGTCACGGGAATTTGCTTTTGCGACCTTCTGGCCAGCCAAGTTCATGGGGGAAGTGCCAGACCCACTTAATGACCGTGTGACTGAGGGCAGCGATTCGCTTGGCGAGAAAGGATCGCAAAGCGGGAGCTGTGGTGGACTTTGCTGTCTCGCTTAGTGACATAAACTTGGGACTCAATTGTGATCATAATTTGAGGATTTCCCTTCCAAATCTTATCCCGTTTCTTGTAATTAGAGGGTAGGTGAATTTTAAAAACACTGGAAGTTTTTAAAGATGTTTTTGGATAACCATTGGACAACCCTTTGTCGGAAGTGGTGTAGGGTTTCCTCCCTAGGCAGGGGGTTGGACTAGAAGACCTCCAAGGTCCCTTCCAACTCTGTTATTCTGTTCTATTCTAGTCTATGTACTCTATTCTTTATTCCAATACTCTACTCTACTCTACTCTATTCTTCATTCCAATATCTGTTCTGTTCTATTCTATTCTATTCTATTCTATTCTATTCTATTCTATTCTATTCTATTCTATTCTATTCTATTCTATTCTATTCTTTATTCCAATACTCTACTCTATTCTATTCTTCATTCCAATATCTGTTGTTTTGTTCTGTTCTACTCTACTCTACTCTACTCTATTCTATTCTATTCTATTCTATTCTATTCTATTCTATTCTATTCTATTCTTTATTCCAATACTCCAGTCTACTCTACTCTACTCTACTCTACTCTACTCTACTCTATTCTATTCTTCATTCCAATATCTGTTGTTTTGTTCTGTTCTATTCTATTCTATTCTATTCTATTCTATTCTATTCTATTCTATTCTATTCTATTCTATTCTTTATTCCAATACTCTACTCTACTCTACTCTACTCTACTCTATTCTATTCTTCATTCCAATATCTGTTGTTTTGTTCTATTCTATTCTATTCTATTCTATTCTATTCTATTCTATTCTATTCTATTCTATTCTTTCTTTCCAATATCTCTTCTACTCTACTCTACTCCACTCCACCCCACTCCACTCCATTCCATTCCATTCCATTCCATTCCATTCTATTCTTTCTTTCCAATATCTCTTCTACTCTACTCTACTCCACTCCACCCCACTCCACTCCATTCCATTCCATTCCATTCCATTCCATTCTATTCTTTCTTTCCAATATCTCTTCTACTCTACCCTACTCTACTCTACTCTACTCTACTCTACTCTACTCTACTCTACTCTACTCTACTCTATTCTTTCATTCCAATATCTATTCTGTTCTGTTCTGTTCTGTTCTATTTATTCTGTTCTGTTCTGTTCTGTTCTACTCTATTCTTTCATTCCAGCTGGGGAAGGTGGCTCACAAACAGTTAATCCCGTGACCTCTCCGCCCACCCTCCAAAATGCTACAACGTCATAAAATGCCAACCGGCGGCCCAGGGTTCAAATCTGGATCGCATACGAAACGGTGGAAACGCCACAACGGTCGTAAATGGCTTGCGAGTCAGTTTTCCCAGCGCTGTTGCAGCTGTTTGTACCCTTGCTCGTTCAGTGGATGCTTGCAAATTAAGGATGATTTTTTTGGGGTGTGTGTGTGTGAGAAGCTTAGCAGAGTCTGAACTGGTGGGGGGAATTTGGAGGGTGTGGGGAGGGGGAAAATCCCTGGGAAATTAAAAAAAGTCCAAGAAACACGGCAAGGGGATTCTTGATCCTCTCTGGCTGCCTACAAAAACGGCACCGCAATCGCAATTAATTTGATCTCCGGATATCCAGGAGCATCAAATCCAGATTACGGGAAGCGTGAGCATCCCTTTACAAGGCCATGTTTGGTTTATTGCATCTAGTTTTAACTGCCACCATATTAAAAAAGGAAAAGAGGTTGAAACTGTAGGAAGTGCGCAGACAAGAGCAACGGGAGGCTAAAATATAAAAGACCGGTTGTAGGAATTGGGTACGTCCGGTTGAATGAAAAGAAGGACTAGGTGGTGACACGATAGCAGGGTTTCAATATTTGGGGGGCTTTCCCACAGAAGAGAAGGTCAACCTTTCTGCAAAACACAAGAAAGAAAGAAAGAAAGAAAGAAAGAAAGAAAGAAAGAAAGAAAGAAAGAAAGAAAGAAAGAAAGAAAGGAAGGAAGGAAGGAAGGAAAGAATAGGGAAGGGAAGGAAAGGAAAGGAAGAAAAGAAAGAGTGAGAAGGTAAGGAAGAAAGAAGAAAGGAAGAGGGAGGGAGAAGCAAAGGAAGAAGAAAGAAAGGAAGAAAGAAAGGAAGGAAGGAAGGGAAGAATAGGGAAGGAAAGGAAAGGAAGAAAAAAGAAAGAGTGAGAAAGTAAGGAAGAAAGAAAGAGGGAGGGGGAAGGAAAGGAAGAAGAAGGAAAGAAAGAAAGAAAGGGTAGGAAAGGAAAGGAAGAAAAGAAAGAAAGAGTGAGAAGGTAAGGAAGAAAGAAGAAAGGAAGAGGGAGGGAGAAGGAAAGGAAGAAGAAAGAAAGGAAGAAAGAAGAAAGAAAGGGGGAGGGAGAAGGAAAGGAAGAAGAAAGAAAGAAAGAAGAAAGAAAGAAAAAAGAAAAAGAAAGAAAGAAAGAAAGAAAGAAAGAAAGAAAGAAAGAAAGAAAGAAAGAAAGAAAGAAAAGGGGTCTTCAAACTTGACAGCTTGAAGACTTGTGGACTTAACTCTGGACTGGACTGCCATTTGTCAGAAATGGTGTAGGGTCTCCCACTTCGGCGGGGGGTTGGACTAGATGACCTACAAGGTCCCTTCCAACTCTGATTATCTGTTATCTGTTAAGTTTGAATCTTGTTCTAGATCTAGAAGATCTCCAAGATCCTAGGATTCTATGATAGGAAGGAAGGAAGGAAGGAGGGAGGGAGGGAGAGAAGGAAGAGAGATAGGTAGGTAGGAATCAAGGAGGGAAGGAAGCAAGCACGCATGGGAGGAAAGAAGGAAGGAAGGAAGGAAGGAAGGATGCAAGGAAGGAAGGAAAGAAGGAAGGAAGGGAGGGAGGAAGAAAGGAAAGAAGGAAAGAAGGAAAGAAGGAAGGTAGGTAGGAAGCAAGCAAGCACGCAAGGAAGGAAGCAAAGAAGGAAGGAAGGAAAGGAAGGAAGGGAGGAAGGAAGGAAGGTAGGAAGCAAGCTAGCAAGCACGCAAGGAAGGAAGGAAAGAAGGAAGGGAGGAAGGAAGGAAGGAAGGTAGGAAGCAAGCTAGCAAGCATGCAAGGAAGGAGGGAAAGAAGGAAGGAAGGAAGGAAGGAAGGAAGGTAGGTAGGTAGGTAGGTAGGAAGCAAGCAAGCAAGCAAGCATGCAAGGAAGGAAGCAAAGAAGGAAGGAAGGAAGGAGCAATGGGTGCTCAGAAGGAGATCATACCTATAAATAATGAGAAATTTCCTGACAGTTAGAACAATTAACCTGTGGAACGACTTGCCACCAGAAGTTGTAAAGGCTCCAACACTGCAAGGTTTTAAGAAGAGATTGGGCAGCCACTTGTCTGAAATGGGACAGGGATTTCCTGCTTGAGCAGGAGGCTGGTCTAGATGGCCTCCAAGCTCCCTTCCAGCTCCTTTATTCTGTTATTTTCCTCTCCGGACCTTTCACGCTCTCTCTTTTCTTCCAAGGAACTGGCAAAGTATTTCCTGGCAGAGTTGCTCTCCGAACCCAACCAGCCGGACAACGAGGCCCTGGCTTCAGACGACCTGTCCCGCGGGGCTGAACAAGATGAGGTCAGGATGGAACTCGAGCGATCGGCCAACTTGAACCCGGGACTGACCCCGCGGGAGCGCAAAGCCGGATGCAAAAATTTCTTCTGGAAAACCTTCACTTCTTGTTAGCTTTCGAAATCTCCTCTTTCCCCCTCCATTTCTCTCTCTCTCTCTCTCTCCCTCTCTCATTTCTCAGTCTCTTCATGCCAGGAGCTGAAGACTGTAATATAATTATAATAATGATGATAATAAAAAAGATATTGTTAAGGTAAACAAGGGGAAAAAAAAAAAAGAAGAAGTACCATTTGGTTTTCAAGCTGTTTTAATAAAGCTTTCTGTTTCAAATTGTACACCCCCTTCTGCAGTTTGTCATCTCTGTTTCTTGGGTGGGGCCCATCAGTTTGGCTGGTTGCAAATTCTTACTTTCTGGCAATAAAGCTTGTTTGCAAAGTATTTTCCTTGCAGCTTTTCTCTATGACTGACGGGTTGAAGCTCAGCCATCAATCAATCAATCAATCAACCAATCAGTCAACCAATCAATAATCATCCAATATTGAAAGTCAAGGCAAGATTATTTTTACCGTTAAAAATGTCCTTTAACACAATAGAAAATCGAGCGAAATCCTTCAGGTAATGGGTCTGAAATGAGGCAGGCCTCCTGGAATGATGGTTAAGAAGTTAACAGCCAGGTTAATGTTTGTTGTGTGAATAGAAGCACAGTTTAATTAGAAATGCTTCCTGGAATGATAGTTAAGAAGTTAACACCCAAGTTAATGGGTGTTGTGTGAATAGAAGCACAATTTAATTAGAAATGCTTCCTAGAATGATAGTTAAGAAGTTAACACCCAGGTTAATGTTTGTTGTGTGAACAGAAGCACAATTTAATTAGGAATGCTTCCTGGAATGATAGTTAAGAAGTTAACACCCAGGTTAATGGGCATTGTGTGAATAGAAGCACCATTTAATTAGAAATGCTTCCTAGAATGATAGTTAAGAAGTTAACACCCAGGTTAATGGGCGTTGTGTGAATAGAAGCACCATTTAATTAGAAATGCTTCCTAGAATGATAGTTAAGAAGTTAACACCCAGGTTAAAGTTTGTTGTGTGAATAGAAGCACAGTTTAATTAGAAATGCTTCCTGGAATGATAGTTAAGAAGTTAACACCCAGGTTAATGGGCGTTGTGTGAATAGAAGCACAATTTAATTAGAAATGCTTCCTAGAATGATAGTTAAGAAGTTAACACCCAGGTTAATGGGCGTTGTGTGAATAGAAGCACAGTTTAATTAGGAATGCTTGCTGGAATGATAGTTAAGAAGTTATGTTATGTTTTTATTCACATAGACACTTAATCTGAGTAGTGAATTCAATCATTTGGTATGTTGGCTTTAAAAAAGTCATCGAAAAATTAAAAAGACCATCCAGTTAAAACACTGACCAGGCTTACATTCTAGCGTGTACGTAACACCTGTCTGAATTCAACTTGCTGTGTGAGTTCAACTCCCCGCTGTACATTTTAGTGAAACTGTACAAAAAACGTACACGAGTCTCCTCTCTGTGTGTATGTGTGCGTGTGTGTATAGAATTGAAAACAAAAGGTTGCATAATCTTTTAAGTGCCGGTCTGTGATTAACTTTCCCCAGGTTCAGAAGCTGAGTGGGTTCTAATATTATTCCATGTAGGATGGTGCACCACTAGGAGATCCCAGCTGGTCTGTGAAATTGGAAAACTGTTCTGGAAAAAAAAAAAAAAAAGAAGAGAAAGACAAACAGTTTTGTTCCTGCTTCAATTTCTACTTTTAGCCATCTTTGGAAGGGTTGATCATTGGCTCCAATTCAGAGAACACAATAGACCTTTGAAAATTAGGGGACTGGAGGCTAAAACATATAAGGAATCGTTGCAGGAACTGGGTATGTCTAGTTTGATGAAAAGAAGGACTAGGGGTGTCATGATAGCAGTCTTCCAGTATTTGAGGGGCTGCCCCAAAGAAGAGGGAGTCAAGCTATTCTCCAGAGCACCTGAAGGCAGGACAAGAAGCAACGGATGGAAACTCATCCAGGAGAGAAGCAACCTAGAACTAAGGAGGAATTTCTTGACAGAACAATTAATCAGTGGAACAATTTGCCTCCAGAAGTTGTAAATGCTCCAACGCTGGAAGTTTTTAAGAAGAGATTGGATAACCATTTTGTCTGAAATGGTCTAGGGTTTTCCTGCCTGAGCACGGGGTTGGACTAGAAGACCTCTGAAGTCCCTTCCAACTCTGTTATTCTATTCTAATATCTATTTACATATAGTATTTTGAACCCTTTTTTTTTTATAATGGACTTAAGGCATTGGGTTAACCCATTTGGTTAGAGAGAAGGTTGCAAAGTAAGGGAAAAGGAAAATATGGAAATTAAAAACTTTTTCCTGCCATCAAATCCTTCAAGCTTCAAGTCAAAAACACACAAAAGGAATGGTTGACTACCTACTGTTGCATTTTTTCAGATCATTTCCATAGCCTATAGTCAGAATTTCTGGCAGAAAGTTTTTTTTTAATGTTTAAGAGACAATGGATACTGCTTTTATGAAACCAGAATGATTTTTACAGATTATTTTTCTGCATGGATTATTCTTTTATAGCAGTGTTTGGTTTTTTTTATAGCAGTTAACTTGGCAACTTTAAGAAGCGTGGACTTCAACTCCCAGAATTCCCCAGAGCTAGCTGGGGAATTTTGGGAGTTGAAGTCCACGCTTCTTAAAGCTGCCAAGGCTGAAAAATACCATTTCATAGGAATGTATAAGTTGTCCAGTGTAATATAAGCACCAAATCACTTTCCGCATAAAACTAAGCAACATCTTAACACGATGAACTGGGCAGCCTTGTGTACGCCACAAACTTAATCAAAGTTATCGAATTAATCCATTTGCTGAATTTCCACACAACATGGATCTACTAAGAATCTGGCCTCCATCAAAAGTTATGGGAAAGAAATAGAAAATTAACAACTTCGTATAAAGAGAACCAATATAAAATGTTTAACAGATGGGATCTTCCTCCAACTAGATTGACCAAAATTAGTAAAAGCATATCACCAGATTGTTGGAAATGTAACATAGAGATAGGGACCAATTATCATATGTGGTAGAAATGTGTACAAGCAAAAAAAATACTGGTGGAAAATAAAGGTTTGGATGGGAGAGATGGTTACCCAGAAAGGAGAATTCAGACCAGAAACGTTCTTATTGGGAATTATTAATGAGAAATACAGTAAAGGAACAATATATTTAATGATACATATAATAACATCTGCAAGATTGGTGTATGGCCAAAACTGGAAGAATGAAGATACCCCTTCAGAAAGTGAAATAATAAGGAAAATATTAGTCTGTGCAGAGATGGACAGACTAACTTTAGAAATCAAAGATAAGGGTGAGACAGAATATTATGAAGTCTGGGGTAAAATGTATCAATGGTTAGAGTCAAGGAAAAAGAAAGGAAGGGTTAACGCTTTATAGGATGACAGTTAAAAGTTTTGTAAACCAAAGAGAATGGAATATAATGGACAAATATGAGATGATACGAATGCATGAGTATAAAAGACGGTTGTATAGAATTGTAGATACATGTAAATAGAAATAATATGCATCTGACACTATACTAATAACATAAGGGGAAACGGAAATTAATACTATAGCTTGTATGGCCAAAATGAGGGCCAAGAAAGCTGCACTGTGTTCAATTGTTTTTAATGTTCATTCAATAAAATTTATTGAAGAAGAAGAGGAGGGGGGGGAGGAGGAGAGGAGGAAGAAGGAGGAGGAGGAGAAGAAGAAGGAAGAAGAAGAAGAAGGAGAAGGAGAAGGAGAGGAAGAGGAAGAAGAAGAAGAGGAGGAGGAGAAGAGGAAGAGGAGGAGGAGGAGGAGAGGGAGAAAGGAGGAGGAGGAGGAGAAGGAAGAAGAAGGAAGGAGAAGGAGAAGGAGAGGAAGAGGAAGAAGAAGAAGAGGAGGAAGAGGAGGAGGAAGAAGGAGGAGGAGAAGGAGAAGGAGAGGAAGAGGAGGAAGAGGAGGAGAGGAGAAAGAAGGAGGAGGAGGAGGAGGAGAAGGAGAAGGAAGAAGAAGGAAGGAGAAGGAGAAGGAGAGGAAGAGGAAGAAGAAGAGGAGGAGGAAGAGGAGGAGGAGGAGGAAGGAAGAGGAGGAGGAGGAGGAAGGAGGAGGAGGAGGAGGAGGAGGAGAAGGAGAGGAAGAAGAGGAGGAGGAGGAAAAGAAGAAGAAGAAGAAGAAGAAGAAGAAGAAGAAGAAGAAGAAGAAGAAGAAGAAGAAGAAGAAGAAGAAGAAGAAGAAGGCCTCCATTTGCGCAATGCACAAAACGACACATGGCCCTCCCCTTAACCAGCATTCACACCAAGTAAGCTTTGCAAGGTGTGCAAAATCCTTTTAACCTGTCCAGCTCAGCCCATAAATAGGGCGATAACTCAGGTGGCATCGACTTAAAGAGCATGCATGGAAACAGCAGGTGCGCAAATTGCTTTGGGCATCTCCCCAGCATACAGTCAACCCGCCTTCGAAGTATAACCGAAGCAAAATCGATTGATTCTTGATATGGAAATAAAAAGAGAGAGATCAGTCACAGAAATGATGGGATTCGTGACTTCAAAAGAGATGCCTCTGGCTGCTGTGTTATTTTTTTTGTAACCTGGTTTGTTCCACATGGGAGATAAATGACTAATGCAGCTAACCTGAGCATCATGTAGAAATGTGCTTTGATAGGAACAGAAAAGAGCAACATTAAATGCAGTTAAATGCCATTATGGTATATAGACTCTCCTGCTCAAGCAGGGGGTTGGACTAGATGACCTCCAAGGTCCCTTCCAACTCTTGCTATTCTATGTTTTATCTATTCCATGTTCTATTTAGGTACAATTCTGGACGCCTTCGGTGCAAAATCCATTATAGGGGAAAGCCGGCAAACAACCCCATTGCTTTTTATTAGCATTTCTTAGGTTTAAAACTTAGAATAACTTTATTGTCACTTTACATGACAAAATAAATAAATAAATACAAAATTTATAAATAAATAAAATAAATAGATAGATAGATATAGTGATATAGATAGATGATAGATAGACAGACAGACAGACAGACAGACAGACAGACAGACAGACAGACACATAGATATAGAGGATAGACGGATGGATGGGTGGATGGATGAATGGATGGATGGATAGATAGATAGATAGATAGATAGATAGATAGATAGATAGAAGCCTGGGCTGCCATCTGTCAAAAATGGTGTAGGGGTCCTTGGGCGGGGGGTTCGACTAGATGACCTCAAAGGTCCCTTTGTTATTCTATATTCAATGGAACAGAAGTTGCCTTCAGAAGTTTTGGGAGCTTCATCCCTGGAAGCTTTCAAGAAGAGACTGGATTGTCCTCAGTCAGAAATGGTGTAGGGTCTCCTGCTTGGGCAGCGGGTTGGACTAGATGACCTCCAAGGTCCCTTCCAACTCTTGTTAGTCTGTATTGGTTTTAGCAGTTCATTTGCCAGGATAAAGTATAGGACGCTGTTTGGAGAAACCGTTTGTCTGGAATGCTATAGGGTTTCCTGCCAGAGCTTGGGGTTGGATTGGATGACCTCTAAGGCCCCTTCCAACTCTGCTCTTCTGCTCTTCTTGGGCATCTTCAAACTTTTCCTGTCAGACATGGGATGAAAGGTAAAGCAAAAAGGAATTCTTATTATTATTATTATTATTATTATTATTATTATCAGGGCGAATCAGCAAGCCAACTCTATTTAATTTTCCAAGCAAGCAAGCAGACCGAAGGAAATTGAATTTATTTTGGCTCCATTTCCACCACCCCCTCACCCCCATCTGAAGCAGCAAGGACCTCTTGAGAAATTGTGCCCTGCAGAGCCAGAATAAAAAACGCTCCTTGCAAAAGATGACTGAGCCATAATCTAGGGAAATCGGAGGCTCCGTGCACCTCGTTGTCAGCAGAACGCATTGCACCCGCCAGGGCTAGAAAACGTCAAGTCGCAATTTACCGAGACGGCGGATATATTTCTCCGTGTTTGGGTTTATTTATTTACTTACTTATTTTGCATAGGGAAAAGAAAAAGGCAAACAAGACCCCCAGCTCCGCAGCAGCCTCCTTTCCTGCCCGATGGACAGGAGCCAGCTCTGATCGGCCGGTCTGTCTCTCTCTCGTTCTCGGCCCAGCCTATATCACAGGGTTGTTGTTATGGGGCAAATAGGAAAAGGAAGGTGTGTTAGATGTGATGGATATGAATAGCTTGAGTATTTTCTCAATTGTGATTGGATCCCTTGGAGAAATACCCTAATGGGCTGCCTCGCTATTTGGAAATTCTGAATTTATCAGACTTGAATTCCCCGAATCTACAAAAAAAACCACCCTACTTGGAACAGCTTATATCCTCTGACGCTACCTGAACAGTTCCTAGGTCCCTGGTTAGGACTTGAGCTGTTGAGCTACTACTACTACTACTACTACTACTACTACTAATAATAATAATAATAATAACAACAATAACAATCATCATCATCACTTGAGACTTCCAAGAAGAGATTGGACTGCCATTTGTCAGAAATGGTGTAGGGTCTCCCGCTTGGGTGGGGGGTTGGACTAGATGACCTACAAGGTCCCTTCCAACTCTGATTATCTGTTATTTGTTAATACTACTACTACTACTACTACTAATAATAATAATAATAACAACAACAATAATAACAATAACAATAATAATAATAATAATAATAATAATAATAATAATAATAATAATAATAATAGTTGCTGTTGTTGTTGTTGGAAATTTTGAGCTCAATTGTGGTCAAGGACTACCTGTAGGATATACTCTACATAAATGACCTCTGTGATCATATCAAGAACAACTGCGTTCTCTTCGCTGACGATGTAAAGCTATTCAACACCACAGACAATACTGCTACCCTTCAAAAGGACCTCGACTATGTATCAGAATGGTCAAACAAATGGCAACTTCAAATCTCAACAAATAAATGCTCTGTCTTACATATTGGCAAAAAAAAAAATCAGAAAATAAAATACAGGCTGAATAGTCAAGACCTTGTTGATGATGCAAACTCTGTCAAGGACCTTGGAGTGCTCATCTCTAATGATCTAAGTGCTAGAGCCCATTATAACTACATAGCCGAAAAGGCATTAAGAGTTGTTAACCTAAACCTGCTAAGCTTTTTCTCTGGTAATATCGCACTACTAACTAGAGGAGGGGTCTCCAACCTTGGCAACGTTAAGACTTGTGGACTTCATCTTGAGGAAAGCAAAGCTAGATGAGGAATTCTGGGAGTTGAAATCCATAAGTCTTAAAGTTGCCAAGATTGGAGATTCCTGAACTAGAGCATACAAAACCTTTGCTAGACCAATTCTCAAATACAGTTCATCTGACTGGAACCCGCACTGCATATCAGACATTAACATTAAATTGAGGGAGCCCAGAGATATTTCACGAGAAGAGTTCTCCACTCCGCTGCTCTCAACAGAATACCTTACGCCACCAGACTTGAAATTTTAGGCTTAGACAAACCTAGAACTACGCCGTCTTCAGTGGTGTATGCGCTGCTTACTTATATACTACACCTAAGTGTAGTACATAAAATGATTTATTGCAAAGTCCTACCCGTCAATGACTACTTCAGCTTCAACCACACCAATACACGAGCACGCAATAGATACAAACTCAAGGTAAACTACATCAAACTTGATTGCAGGAAATACGACTTCAGCCACAGAGTGGTCAATGTCTGGAATCCTCTACCTGACTCTGTGGTTTCTTCCCCAAACCCCAAAAACCTTAACCTTAGACTGTCTACTATTGACCTCACCCCTTTCCTAAGAGGTCTGTAGGGGACGTGCATAAGCGCACCAACGTGCCTACCGTCCCTGTCCTATTGTTTCTTTTATTTTTCTTATATGTACCCATTTCATGTATTCATAATCATGTTTATACTTATATCTGTTATCTAATACAGGGATCGCCAACTGCTTGGACCACCAAACTCCTTTTATTTTAACTCCCGCGGACCAGAGACCCTGGGAAAATCCCACAAAAAGTCTGCAGGAAAATTCCCTACCCTGTTTTCCCACCGATTGATCGTTCTTTATTTGGGATCGCAGGATACCGTCCCCAGCTCCATTCTCAGGGGGAGAGAGAAAGAGAGACTTTTGGCTTCATGCAAGGAAAGCAGCAGAAGCCGCAGAAGTCTTTCTTTCTCTCCCCCAAACTCCGCCAGAAATGAGTCTTTGCCGGCGCAGCCTCTTGGAGCAGGAGGCCTTGCAGGGTCCCAAAGACTCATTTCTGGCGGAGTTTGGGGGAGAGAAAGAAAGACTTCTGCTGCTTTCCTTGCGTGCAGCCAAAAGCAGAAGAAGAAAGAAGCAGAAAGAAGCAGCACGGTGGCCAGGCCAGGCGCGTGGGGTGAGTGGGGCAAGTCCCCCACTCCGCCCTTTCCCCCCTCCCCTCACTCCCTCGAGTTGTTTGCAATGCAAGTGACGCAAGCTTTGTGTTCCTGAGGGCCTTGTGGGTGGCGCAGCCTTGTGTTCCCGCAAAACCTGGATTAATTGCTTTGTGGGGGGGACATTTTTGTGCGGACAACCAAAATTTGCTCGCAGACCACCAGTGGGCACACCAGTTGCCAACCATTGATCTAATACACGCTAGACAAATAAATAAAACAAAAATAAACACAAACACACACACACACACACACACACACAAATATCCAGTCCGTTTGATCAGAAAAGGAATCCAGTGTTTTGATGGCTGTTTAGAATCTGGGTCAACTTAATGGAGTACAATTTTATATATATATACAACACCACCCCCAATTTATCTCCCTGCATTTGGGGTGGAGGGTGGCGGAAGATGAGCTCTTCCAGATGGAAGCGTTCCTGGAAAAACCAGATAACGTCAATGGTTGACGCGATGCTCTTCAGCCGATGTACTTCCTACTAAAATGGCTTTAATTAGGAAAGGGTCATTAAAAGAAGACGAAAAGGCAGAAAATGAAAAAAAAAAGCAGGAAAAAACCCAGAAAATAAGACTTCAGCCACAGAGTGGTCAATGTCTGGAATATTCTACCTGATTTTGTGGTTTCTTCCCCAAACCCCCAAAACTTTAACCTTAGACTGTCTGCTATTGACCTCACCCCCTTTCCTAAGAGGTTTGTAGTCTGTGTGCATAAGCGCACCAACGTGCCACCGTCCCTGTCCTATTGTTTCTTTTATATATATTTTTTATTTATTTTTCTTATCTGTATCCATGTATACATAACTATGTTTTTGCTTTTACCTATTATCTTGTAAGCGATTGACAAACCAAATAAAATAAATAAATAAAAGAAATAAATAAAATAAAATAAATTTTACCCTCTGTGCCCACTCCCCCCGCCAACGGCACCGCCCAGCAGATTTGAAGCGCCCATCTCTTCAAATAAAATTAAAAATTAAAATAAAATAAAATGACAAGGCCTGGAAGTGCGACGGAAAGGGACAGCGTTGTCTGCAAGGAGTATAAAATAAATCCTTCCATTCTCCCCCACTTAAGTCAGAGCTGAAGAAGCTTCTTGGATGAGAAGCGATACATCTTCAAGGAAATACAAGGAAGTTCCACTGTCCTCTTGGAAAAGCAGATTTTTGGGATAGGCCAGATCTGCAAATGTTGGCCTTTCCAGAAGATTCTGCCTCCTTCTTTCATACAGCCGTGTGCAGCAGCCGCCAAAAAAAGCTAATGCAATCCTAAGTTGCATTAACAGAGGGATTCAATCAAGATCAAGGGAGGTACTAATACCACTGTGTAAAGGCTTAGTAAGACCACACTTTCAAGAAGAGACTGGACTTCCATCTGTCAGAAATGATGTAGGGTCTCCTGCTTGGGCAGGGGGTTGGACTAGATGACCTACAAGGTCCCTTCACTCTGTTAACCTAACCTAACATTTCCTTCCTTCCTTCCTTCCTTCCTTCCTTCCTTCCTTCCCTCTTTCCTCCCTCCCTCCCTCCCTTCGTAATACCACTGTACAAAGCCTTAGTAAGGCCACACCTAGAGTACTGCCTCCAGTTTTAACAGATAACAGAGTGGGAAGGGACCTTGTAGGTCATCTAGTCCAACCCCCTGCCCAAGCAGGAGACCCTACAGCACACTATAAAAAAGAGGTTGAGACTCTAGAAAAAGTGCAGAGAAGAGCAACCAGGAGGATGAGGGAACTGGAGGCTAAAAGATATGACGGTTGCAGGAACTGGGCCTGGCTAGTCTTGGGAAGAGAAGGACCAGGGGAGACAGGAGAGCATCTTCCAATAGTTGAGGGAGGGGGGTTGGACTAGATGATCTACAAGGTCCCTTCCAACTCTGTTAATCTGACTTTAATCTGATTTTAATGAATAAAAGGACCAGGGGAAACAGGAGAGCATCTTCCAATATTTGAGGGGCTGCCCCAGAGAGGAGGAAGGGGGTCCAGCTATTCTCCAAAGCATCTTTGAAGTCCAGACAAGGAATAATGGATGGAAACTGAACAAGGAGAGATTCAACCTGGAAATAAGGAGAAACTTTCTGACAAGGGAGAACAATCCACCCATGGAACAGAAGTTGCCTTCAGAAGTTGTGGAGGCTTTCAAGAAGAGACTGGACTCCAATCTGTCAGAAATGGTGTAGGGTCTTCTGCTTGGGCAGGGGGTTGGACTAGATGACCTACAAGGTCCCTTCCAACTCTGATTATCTGTTATCTAATCATCCATTCAAAACTCCACTAGGGCTTCCCTCCCTCCTGTCTTCCATGCTGAATTGTGACCATTTGTACCGTATAAGGTTTGCGGTGCAGCTCAGAATCTGACGAAGCCACTGAAACGAGGCTACCGATAATCAGCGTTTTATTTTTGGCCAAATAGCGAAAACCGGGGCGACCTTTTTTTTTTGTTTTTTTGTCTCCCACCTTAAACAGAGCAGGCAGAGAGAGAAAAACAGGCGCCTGTGCGCGCGAAACTCAAACTTTTTCTCTTTGTAGTCCGTACAGCTTGCAAAGATCGTCATTGCTACAGAAACTTTATTTCATATCACGAAAGCTAGAAATTTTCCAGCGCTTGAAAACATCGACCTAAGCGAAGTCCGTTGTGGGTGGAAAACATGGAACATTTTAGATACTTAGATCGGAAAGAAGTCCGTTTAGTGGCTGAGCAAACACATTTTAAGTTACTTACAGCGAAGAAGCAGAGTCCACATTTTGCATTTCACAGAAGGATAACCCTTTGTCTGAAGTGGCGTAAGGTTTCCTGGGGGTTGGACTAGAAGACCTCCAAGGTCCCTTCCAACTCCGTTCTTCTATTCTAAAAGTTACTTTACGAGGCTAAGCTTCAAAGGTGGTATTCAGCCCGGTTCAGACTGGTAGCGGTTCAGAGAACCGGCCAATCCCACCTCTGACTGGCCCCGCCAACCCCATCTCTTCTCCGCCTCCCATTGAGTCCCAGCTGATCAGCTGGGTCTTTTTTGGTCGCCCTGCGCAGGAGAACGGAGCTGGAAAGCAGGTCAGTGGGGTGGGGAGGGAAGAGGGATTTTGCAGTATATCCTTCCCCTGCCACGCCCACCAAGCCATACCATGCCCAAGCCACGCCACAGAACCGGTAGTAAAAATATTTGAATACCGCCACGGCTAAACTTGGCGATTTCCGCCAGAAATTTTATCTTTGCAGCTGACATGCCAGGTTACAACGGAGGTCGGCTCAGCAGGGAATCGAGGGGTCAAGTCAGACACACTCTGCCTATGCTCTAATCCAGGGGTGGGAAAACTTTTTGGCTCGGGGGCCTCATTGACTTTTAAAATTTGACAGACGGGCCACCGCCTGGTGTCGAAATGCCTGTCATTACAAGTCAAAATCAAACGAATGCAATCATTCAATCATTCACATCAAACCTTCATTCTGTACCAATCTTCGGCGGGCTGGATTAAAAAGACCAACGGGCCGGATGTGGCCCCCAGGCCGTAGTTTGCCCACCTCTGCTCTAATCCTTTCGGCGACGTCAGCTCTTCTTTGTTCCTGGAGCCTTTCTCCCCTCTGTTGTGGCATCAGTGACATCACAAAGGCCTCCCCCTCCCCGTGGGCCTTCAAGAAAGCTCACCACTGATAAGCCGGAGTAGCAGCCGCTTAAGAAGGCCCCTTTCCTCCCCCCCCAAAGAGTGGGGGTACCACCGTCTCCTCTCTGGGGGAGAACAGAGTCGGGTGAGGTGGGTGACAAGCCAGATTCCTCCAAGAAGGTGACCTTGGCTCTCGGCCTGGTTTCTCGGCATGTCCTCGGTGCTGACCGAGCTGATCGCCACCCGAGGGAGGGCCGAGCCGCCATGTTGCGCCTGGCCGACCGAGGTTCTAGAACCCAGAGACAGCCAAGATGCTAATGCCAAAGGACATGACCGAGAAGGAACTGCCAGAAGAATCATGTGAGCTAGAAGCTGCCGCAGTCCTCCCCGAGTCCTGCCTGCAATTCCTGGACAGCCGCAACTGGAAAGAGCGCATTTCCTGCCTCGAGGCGCTGGAGAAAGCCGTGGAAGAGATGGAGAACCATCAGGTGCCCTGCCAGGCTCTGGTCCGGCTCCTCCACAGGGAACCCGGCTGGAACGAAACCAAACTCCAGGTGATGCAGAAAAAACTGCAAATCGTCACCCTGATCGCCCGCAAAGGCAACTTCTCCAGGACGTCCGCCCGGTTCGTCTTGGGGAACCTGGTGGATAAGATTGGAGACGTCATCTGCAGCAGCGACACCAAGGAAGCCCTCACGGCGGTGGCCGAGGCCTGCGGCTTGCCGTGGACGGCCGAGAAAGTCGCCGAAGCTGCCTTCTTGCAAGACAGCCCCAGGACACACGCAGAAACGCTCAACTGGCTCTCGGAAGCCATCCGAGATTTCGGCTTCGACGGCTTGGAAGCCAAGATGTTTGTCACCACATCAAAGCTTCCTTGTCGGCGGCCCATC
Organism: Pseudonaja textilis; assembly: GCF_049901715.1. Taxonomy (NCBI): domain Eukaryota; kingdom Metazoa; phylum Chordata; class Lepidosauria; order Squamata; family Elapidae; genus Pseudonaja; species Pseudonaja textilis. The sequence continues at coordinate 91,274,602 of NC_141993.1, forward strand.
CGGATGTGCGGAGCTCCGCGTTCAACCTCCTCGGCGTGATCTTCCTCTACGTGGGGAGCCCCCTGAGGGTCTTCTTTGAGGACGAGAGGCCGCTTCTCCTGTCCCAGATAGACGCCAGGTTTGAACAGCTGAGCGGCCAAAGCCCCCCACCTCGAATCCGAGGGCGCTGCAGGTTCTGTCGAAACTCCGCCAACGAGAAGCAGGGAGGAGATGCGCAACCTTACCGGAAGAGGAACACGGCGGACCTCAGCCAGAAGATATCCGCCGAGTTGATATCCAAGGTGCAGGACTCCAGCTGGAAGGTGAGGAAGGAAGGGCTGGAGGAAGTCTCCAAGATCCTCCACGACCTCGTAGCCATCCAACCCAACCTGGGAGACCTCCCGCTGGCCTTGAAAGCTTGCCTGCACGACTCCAACAAAGCCCTGGTGAAGCAGACCTTGGTTGTCCTCCAGCAGCTCGCCAAGGCCCTGGGTCCCGGGGCGAAGCATCACGTCAAGACCCTGGGGATGTCCATCCTGGCGGTGCTCAAAGATAGCAAAAGTAGCCTGCGGGCCCTGGCGCTCACCACCCTTGAGGCCTGGGCCGAGCAAACCGGCATGAAGGAATGGCTGGAAGGAGATGAGCTCTTCACAGATCTGAAGAAGGACACGGTGTCCCCCAAACAGAGCTTCCTGGGCTGGCTGGTGGAGAAGTTACCGTCGTCCAACTCGGCTTCTGCCGACCTTCTCCGTTGCGTTCCTCACCTCTACTCGGCCTTGGAGAATTCGCACGAGGAAACCCATGCCGCTGCGCAGGAGGCCCTGCCATTTTTCCTTCTCCACCTTGGCTTCGAGAAGATGTGCGAAGCTACCGGCAAGCTGAAGCCAGCTGCCCGAGATCAGGTCCTCCTTCTCTTGGACAAAGTCAAAGAAAGCAGATCTTCCAAGGCCACCCTTAGCTTGTCCAGAACCTTTTCCAAGCTCCCACGAGGCAAGTCTTGGTCCAGATCAGACGTGGCTCCTCTTCAACCATGCCTACCAGCTCCTTCCTCCTCGACTGAAAATGTCGGGTCCAACGAGTTGAGCGTGGACGTCCGAAAAGCCATCTCGGAAGGAACCGTTCTCAAAACGAAGCGGTTCCCAGTCACAAAGTCCTCCACCAAAGTGGCCTTAAAAGAAGCTCCCAGCAAGGTAGGCCCCATTTTTATGGTTGTCCCCAAAGCCAAAGAGCAGAGAGCCAAGGAGGAGAAGTCCCTGAAAGTCCTCAGGTGGAACTTCAGCACACCGAGCAGCAAATATATCGAGCAGCTCAAAGCTCAGATGTCTGGCTGCCTCTCCAACTGGTTGCAAGAGGAGATGTTCCACTCCAACTTTCAACACCACATCAAAGCCTTGACAGTGATGACCAAACACTTGGAGGCGGAGAAAGATGGGGTCCTTAGCTGCCTGGACCTCATCTTGAAATGGCTCAGCCTTCGGTTGTTTGACACCAACACTTGGGTCCTCATGAAGACTCTAGAGTATCTTCAAAGGCTCTTCCAGCTACTCATGGAGGAGAAGTACCAGCTGACAGATAACGAGGTGTCTTCTTTTCTGCCCTACCTTATCCTGAAGCTGGGAGGAACCAAAGAATCCATCCTGAAAGAAGTCCGGGCAATTGTGAAGCAGATGTTCTTCATCTATCCGGTCTTCAAGACGTTCTCATTTCTCCTCGAAGGAGCCCAGGCCAAGAACACCAACCAACGGGTAGGATGTTTGAAAGAGTTGGGATGGATGCTTAAGAAATACGGTCCAGAGGTCTGCCAGCCCAACCCTAGCAAAATTCTGAAAACTCTCCTGGTTTTGACCGGAGACTACAACAATGCAGTCCATACCGCTGCTCTGAAGGTCATCGCAACCGCGCGAGACGTGTTTGGGGTAGAAGCATTCCGAGTGATTGGGAATATCTCGGAGAAACATATGGGCCTTTTGGAGGAGAGTATCAGGGAGGTAGGAGCTACCAATGTCCAAGAGGAGAAAATGGAAACCCAACTCACCAAGTCTTGTGGAGAAGGTCCCAGGCGGACCATTGCAACCGGATCAGATCGAAGATGACTGTTCAGATTCTCTTCGGGAGCAGGAGAATGTCAACCAGGTGGACATCTCCCCAAATCCCAAACCGACAGCTGGAGACCCGCCGGAGATGAATATGGAGCTTCACGTTGGGAGTAGGGCCTCGCTGAATGTCAATATGATCATTTGCCACTTGGCTAGCGGTAGCATTGCTACAAGTATGGAGGCCTTAGCCCAGATCCAGGAGATTCTGGAGCAGGAGGACAGTGTGGAACTCATGTCCAGCCACATCAACCCGTTTTTGATAGCCACCCTCCGTCAGATGAAGTTCATCCACCATCTCCACGTCACGGCAGAAGAAGAAGCACGGAAGGAACAGGTGGTCGAGTTTTATCACTCTATCACTTGCAACCTGGTCTCCCTCTTCCAGGTAGACATGTTGGCCCAGGAAGCTTCTGCTGGAGTGCTGAAGGACCTCATCAGTTGTCTCATCAGCTTCTTGTTGGATTCTCCAGTAGAAGAGCTTCCAGAAGAGCAATCCGCCAAACTGGTGATCATGAAGGTTTTGGAGAAGTCCAACCAGACCAGAGTTCTTAGTTCTTTACTTCTGCTTCTCCGGGAGAGCATGACCGCCTCCACGGACCTCTTTGCTTTTTCAGAAATGGTGGCCAAGTGCTTGTGGAAAACAGCCAAGAGCCTTCCTCAGACCATCGACCGCATCCACCTGGACCAGATCCTGATGGATGTCCACCTATTCATGAAGGTCCTGCCCAAGGAGAAATTAAAGCAATACCAGAGCAATTATCCACTGCGGGCCCTGAAGGTTCTTCTCCATACCCTTTGCAAGTTGAAGGGCGAGGAGATCTTGGATCATCTCACGCTGATCGAGGACAGGGGAGACTCCGATCTGGAAGCCAACCTCAGGAAAGTTCTCAGCCACTTTGAGGGACAAGCTGGCACGGACAGAGAGTCGGGCTCTTCTTCTCTAGCCCAGGATGAAGTCAACCAAATGTTGGCTGAAATTTTCGCGAAGATCAACTCGAAGGAAACCGCCAGGGCCGGTTTGGAAGATCTCCACGACTTCAAGGAGAAACATCCCGAAGCTGACTTAGAACCCTACTTGAAAAACAGTTCCCTTCTCTTCCGGAGTTACGTCAAACACGGCTTAGCGGTTATAATGTCCGAGAGGGAAAACAAACAGAAGACCAACGCTTTATCCGAGAACGTTGGGTGAAGTCAACGTCTCCGTCCCCAAATGCCTTAAGTAAGGAATTCCAGGTGCAGAAGAAGAGTCTGCAATGGGCCAGGTATACTTTTCAACACAATCCCTCCTTGCGTACCAGAAAGCCATCGACAAGGTGAAAAACTAAAACAATAAAATCAGCTGTCTCTTGCTCAAAAGATGGTATGGTGGCAAGAGCATTATTTAGGGTCAGTGGACAAGTTTGGGTTGGTTGGTTGGTTGGTTTTTCCCCCCCCCAAAGCTACAAGTCCATTGTAATAACACAATTTTATTTACCATCTTTACTCTCCGGGAGTGTCTCATTCAGCCGACACACCATGAGACCTCCTGTTCTGACCAAGACTATAATTAAGTGCACTCTTAGTCCAAACAACTCTTGTTTTATTTCAGTGCTAGGAATTATTTTCATTCCCAGCTGGTAATGAGTCCCAAACAGTTCCTCGAGATAAGCACCCACCTTTCTCTCCTTTGAATCGCTGCCGACACCTAAAGTGCCAAATGAACTGTAAAAAACCAACCGAAGTACAAAGTCCACACAGAGCTTCAAGGTTTAATTCGAACAGAGCAAATGACTTTGCTTCCTGCAAAGGTTTCTTCACCTTTGCCTGTCTTTTATACCTTAGGGGAGGGACAATCGCCTCCAAGCCTTACTCCCGAGTTGTCCCTTTTGTCTTAGCTGCTCTTGCCTTCTGACAGCTCCGTGCATACACGCCCTGGGAACAGGCTCCCCTTGTTCTTCTGCCTCACTGCTATCAGATTCTAGAGGCTCTGGAGTCAGCACTCATCTCTGCCTCGGATGCAGGACCCTCATCCGAGCCGTCCCCAGACTCCTGGACTGGCCCGTGTTCCTCCCTACGGTCTGATTCCGCTGCCATCTGCACAGGCTGCTGACGAACCACAACACCTCCTCCCATTACGCTGACAGAATCCATCTTGTGTTCAGGGTTCCCACGATTGCCCGAATTAAATCATGAGCCTCAAGCCAAGCTTCAAAAGAACCCCAAAGATTTATGAGGAGCAACATGTCCGGCACTAACCGATACGAAGCCAACTCTGAGACATGTGATTTACTATCATCTACGACCCTGTTTCCCCATTCCCCCACCCACCCCCGGGTATGTCATAAATCAGGTTCTCCAATGAAACACGTTAAAGGGCTGGGTGTCATCAATCACACTCTCCAATGAAGGATTTTCACGGGCAGAAGATCCGGTAGCCTAAGCTACAATCTTCACAAGTGTGGAATGTGCTTCTGGCCTTCATCTGCTGCACCGATCCCTTAGGCCATTCCTCCCGCTCCTTCTTATGGCACCTCAGAAACAGGCATAGGAATGATTTACGAGTTGACATGTTGCTTGTTTCTGTTACAAGCACTAACCACTAACAAACTACGATGCACAGCCTTCTGGCTCTGTTGAAAGTTCTCACTGGGTTTCTCTTCTCTTCTTTTCTCTTCTCTTCTCTTCTCTTCTCTTCTCTTCTCTTCTCTTCTCTTCTCTTTAGTCATTCTGGCCTTCTCTCTGGACTGGGCCCATAACCAATTTTTTTTCCTAATGGTTCTGGGAGAGACAGTGCGCACATGCAGGGATCAAAGACCGCCCTCTGTGTAAGCTGAGCTGTTTTTTTTTTTTTACCTCAGCTGAGGTGTGACAATCCATTCTGCCGCACAAATCAGCTGAGGTTAAAAAAAAAAACAAGGGAATATAGGAGAGGTAACCACAGGGGTGGGTGGGCAGCGCCAGCCAGAAGTGGTATTTGCCGGTTCTGTGAAGTATTTCCACAACTGGTAACACCAGAACCGATCTGAACCAGCTAAATACCACCTCTGCCCATAACCTGTCAGAGTGCGCGCACTGTGACCATGTGAGATAACCCAGGAACAAATACAGTAAACGAAAGGTTGTATTTAAATAGTGGTTTGATCTACAAAGAATATATACATTCACGTAGTTTAGTTAGACCCCAAACAAACAGCAGAGAGACACAGAGAGAGAGACAGAGGAGAGAGGGGGGTGAGAGAGAGAGGGGAGAGAGAGGAGAGAGGAGAGAGAGAGGGAGGAGAGAGAGGAGAGGGGGGAGAGAGAGAGAGAGAGAGAGAGGGAGGGAGAGAGAAAGAGAGAGGGAGAGAGAAAGAGAGGAGAGGGGGAGAGAGAAGAGGGGGAGAGAGAGGGGAGAAAGAGAGAGAGAGGAGGAGAGAGAGAGAGAGAGAGAGAGAAGAGAGAGAGAGAGAGAGAGAGAGAGAGAGAGAGAGAGAGTGTCCCAACAGGGCCTCTTCTTATTACAGGCTCTTAAAGTGATAGGAGCCCAAAAACCTTGCCAACTCATTCTTGGCATGACATCATCGCAGATAGCAGCTCGTCAGCTCTTAAATCCCCACCCCGACTGGTTGTCTTGTTGTGGGCTTTGCCCTCACCTAGCAGCTGCCTTGAAAAGAAGAGTTTTGAGAGTGGCAACAGCGGAAGGGAGAGGGCACCTTTGGATGACACCCCAAATTGTAAAACAAGAAAAAAGGGGTGGAAAAAGAGTCAGTTTGGTCTAGCGGTGAAGGCGCCAGGTGAGAAAACAGGAGATTGTGAGTTCTAGTCCCATGTATGGCATGAAAAGAAGTTGGGTGACTTTGGGCCAATCACCAGGAGATGGTGAGTTCTAGTCCCGCCTTAGGCATGAAAGCTGGCTGGGTGACTTTGGGCCAATCACCAGAAGACGGAGAGTTCTAGTCCTACCTTAGGCATGAAAGCCGGCTCACCAGGAGACAGAGTGACTTTGGGCCAATCACCAGGAGATGGTGAGTTCTAGTCCCGCCTTAGGCATGAAAGCTGGCTGGGTGACTTTGGGCCAATCACCAGGAGACGGAGAGTTCTAGTCCCGCCTTAGGCAGGAAAGCCGGCTGGGTGACTTTGGGCCAATCACCAGGAGACGGAGAGTTCTAGTCCCGCCTTAGGCATGAAAGCCGGCTGGGTGACTTTGGGCCAATCACCAGGAGACGGAGAGTTCTAGTTCCGCCTTAGGCATGAAAGCCGGCTGGGTGACTTTGGGCCAATCACCAGGAGACGGAGAGTTCTAGTCCCGCCTTAGGCATGAAAGCCGGCTGGGTGACTTTGGGCCAATCACCAGGAGACGGAGAGTTCTAGTCCCGCCTTGGCAGGAAAGCCGGCTGGGTGACTTTGGGCCAATCACCAGGAGACGGAGAGTTCTAGTCCCGCCTTAGGCAGGAAAGCCGGCTGGGTGACTTTGGGCCAATCAGCAGGGGATGGTGAGTTCTAGTTCCGCCTTGGGCATGAAACTGAGAAAGTGGGACTAGAACTCACATTTCCTGCTGATTGGCCTAAAGTGCCCCAGCCAGTTTTCATGTCATGACGACAGCAGAACTGGAGCTCACTGTCTCCTAGTTTTTTGCCTGGCGCTTTCACCCGCTAAACATTTAAACTTTACACTAGGATGTGGCACGCCATGCAACCTCCTCCTTCTATTTCCTTTCTGAAACTAAAATCACTGCAAAGCGTGCAATCTTTTTCTGTGGTTATCTTGGCCCCCGCTACTCTTTCCTCGTCCTTTCTGGATCTGCAACTTTAGCACACACAGCCTTCTGGGTATGATTACACCACAGTGTGCATACCTGTTACGGTTCGCCGGCAACAGGTGTGGACGGCTGAGGCCTCGGAGAGTGAGGACTCAGGTGAGGGGCCTGCGTGGGATGCATTGATGGAGCCAGGACCCTCAGGGAGTGGAGTGCTGCCTTCGGAGACGGTGGAGGCTGGCAGCAGTGAGGAAGAGTCCCCTGAGGAGCCTGTGCCCAGCGCGCATACGTGCAGGGCTGCTCGAAGGAAAAAGCAGCTGCAGCAGCACAGGCGACTCGGGAGTAAGGCTGCAAGGTGATGGCCCCTCCCTTAAGGGGTAAAAGCCAGCTGAGAAACCGGAGTTCTTTGCAGGAAGCAAAGATGTTTTTGCACTCGAGCCTTGTAGATGTTCGGGATATCTTGGTTGGTGTTTGGAGACTCTTTGTGTTTGAACTATTTCTTGGCCACTTTATCTAGTGTTCTTGGCAGCCTCGCACCACCTTGGCAAGGCTCGTCCTTATCAGAGACAATGAGTTTGAAACAGCCTTTTAACCGGGAAGGAACGAAATTCGTAAAGAATCATTAAAAAGTTTTTGCTGTTACCTCTATTTCGTGTTGGTTTCCTTGGAACCAGGTTTGGATCAGAACAATACCATCCCATCAGTTACAATGGTTGCCTTTGTCTCCCCACATCACGCGGATCGGAGCTGAGCATTCAAAATATAGAATGACAGAGTCGGAAAGGACCTTGAAGATCTTCTAGTCTGGCCCCTTGCTCAGGCAGGAAACCCTATACCACGTCAGAGAAATAGTTATCCAAACTCGTCTTAAAAACTTGCAGTTTTGGAGCACCGACAACTTCTGGTGACAATCTGTTCCACTGGTTAATTGTTCTCACTGTCAAGAAATTCCTCCTGAATTCCAGGTTGCTTTTCTCCTGGATTAGTTGCCATCTGTTCCTTCTTTTTCTGCCTTCTGGGGCTTTGGAGAATAGCTTGACTGCCTCTTCTTCTTTGGGGCAGCCCCTCAAATACTGGGAGATGCTCTCCTGTCTCCCCTGGTCCTTCTTTTCATCAAACTAGACATGTCTTCTGTCCATCTGTAGTTTGCTCAGATTTTCTTTCTTTCTTTCTTTCTTTCTTTCTTTCTTTCTTTCTTTCTTTCTTTCTTTCTTTCTTTCTTTCTTTCTTTCTTTCGCTTTGGAGAATAGCTTGACTCCCTCTTCTTTGGGGCAGCCCCTCAAATACTGGAAGATGCTCTCCTGTCTCCCCTGGTCCTTCCTTTTCATCAAACTAGACAGGTCTTCTGTCCATCCCTAGTTTGCTCAGATTTTCTTTCTTTCTTTCTTTCTTTCTTTCTTTCTTTCTTTCTTTCTTTCTTTCTTTCTTTCTTTCTTTCTTTCTTTCTTTCTTTCTTTCGCTTTGGAGAATAGCTTGACTCCCTCTTCTTTGGGGCAGCCCCTCAAATACTGGAAGATGCTCTCCTGTCTCCCCTGGTCCTTCTTTTCATCAAACTAGACATGTCTTCTGTCCATCCCTAGTTTGCTCAGACTTTCTTTCTTTCTTTCTTTCTTTCTTTCTTTCTTTCTTTCTTTCTTTCTTTCTTTCTTTCTTTCTTTCTTTCTTTCTCTTTCTTTCTTTCTTTCTTTCTTTCTTTCTTTCTTTCTTTCTTTCTTTCTATCTTTCTTTCTTTCTTTCTTTGCTTTGGAGAATAGCTTGACTCCCTCTTCTTTGGGGCAGCCCTCAAATACTGGAAGATGCTCTCCTGTCTCCCCTGGTCCTTCTTTTCATCAAACTAGACAGGTCTTCTGTCCATCCCTAGTTTGCTCAGATTTTCTTTCTTTCTTTCTTTCTTTCTTTCTTTCTTTCTTTCTTTCTTTCTTTCTTTCTTTCTTTCTTTCTTTCTCTCTCTCTCTTTCTTCTTTCTTCTTTCTTTCTCTCTCTCTCTCTCTCTCTCTCTCTCTCTCTCTCTTTCTTTTTTTCTTTCTTTCTTTCTTTCTTTCTTTCTTTCTTTCTTTCTTTCTTTCTTTCTTTCTTTCTTTCTTTCTTTCTTTCTTTCTTTCGCTTTGGAGAATAGCTTGACTCCCTCTTCTTCCTTGGGGCATCCCCTCAGATATTGGAAATATTGCTCTCATGTCGCCGTTAGTCCTTCTCTTCATTAAACTCGACATAACCCAATTATTGCAACCATTCTCACCGGCAAAAAAATTTCTCCTGATTTCCAAGTTGCTTCTCTCCTTGATTAGTTTCTCTCCGTCATTTCTTGTCCTGCCCCAAACATCTTATAAATATTAAGAATTAAATGAACAGAACAGCAGAAGAACAGAGTTGGAAGGGACCTTGGAGGTCATCTAGTCCAACCCCCTGCTCAGTCAGGAGACGCTATCCCATTTCAGACAAATGGTTGTCCAATCTCTTTTTAAAAACCTCCTGCAGTTGGAGCAGCATTTACAACTTCTGGAAGCAAGTTGTTCCGCCGGTTAATTGTTCTACGGATTAATTGTCTCTCTCTGTCAGCACGTTTCTTTTTAATTCCAGGTTCTCTCCTTATGTTTCCACCCGTTGCTTCTTGTCCTGCCTTCAGGTGCTTTGGAGAATAAGTTGACCTCCTCTTCTATGTGTCAGCTCCCCAAAATATTGAAAACGTGCTATCACATCACCCCAAACCCTTCTTTTCATTAAATTCATTTGTATTTGTGATGAAAACGTCCCCCTGCCTATTTAATGACGGCTGAAGATTCATGGATTTCCCTCCTCTCGGAGTTGGGAGTTAAAAAACAGCAAAATTTCCAATGTTCACCCATCCATTCACGCCCCTTTGTATTTTCTTTTCAATGCATCAAGCTTTAAATTACAATTCAGGGGCTGCCATAACCATCCTTCAGGCCAAATAGGCTCGAATACACACACACAGACACACACACAAACACACACACAGAGCGGCCAAAGGGGGAAGAAAAAAACACTGTGTCATAAATATGCAGAGCAAACTTGCGTGCCACTCGGAAATGTGTTATGTCAGGAAAGACAAAATGCGGGCGGCCGAAAATGAAACGTGTGTTATTTCCCAAACTTCTTGACAGGATGTAAACGGGCTTCCAAACCACGTTACGAAGGCCCTGAGCAAAGAATCCAGATGAACCCCAGTGGAGTAAAATGTGTTTGTTGATATGTGCCCGGTTCAGCAAGGTGTGAGAAGAACACAGCCCGAAGGGTGGAAAATAAACAGGTTGGAACCGAAAGGGAGATGGGTGCAGTAGGAAGAAAATGGGGGTTTTCAGCTGGGTGGTGTGTGTGTGTGTGTGTGTGTGTGGGTGTGTGTGTTTGGCCCACATATTGTCTCACAGGGCTAGAAGGTTAAAAATGCACTGAGGTACAGGTCGTAATCGACTTACTGAACTGACTTGATTAAACACGTCATACGGACACAGAATTAGAATAATTTCGCATCGGTTTCCTTGTCCCTATTATAAGTTGGAATAATAGCTACCATTTGTCAGACATCTGATGTACTGGATTATAGCCATTTGTCTAGGATTTGTACAAGACCTCAAACAAGATAATCGTAACCCAGTGGAGTTCCAAGGAAACATTCCCATAATTGTTGGCAGGAAAACAAGATGGCACCCCCTTCGTTGTTTTAATATTTGCAAGGCAGCTCCGGAGAATGGAGAATGTTTAGGATGCAGGCAGAGTCGGATCAGGAATTTAGTGGAAGGAAGGAAGGAAGGAAGGAAGGAAGGAAGGAAGGAAGGAAGGAAGGAAGGGAGGGAGGAGGGAGGGAGGGAGGGAGGAAGGAGAGGAGAGGAACAGGGAAAGAAGGAGGGAGGGAGAGAAGGAAGGAAGGAAGGAAGGAAGGAAGGAAGGAAGGAAGGAAGGAAGAGGAAAGGAGAGGAGAGAGGAGAGGAGAGGAAAGGGGAAAGAAGGAGGGAGGGAGGGAGAGAGAAGGAAGGAAGGAGGAGGGAGGGGGAGGAAGGAAAGGAGAGGAAAGGAAAAGAGAGGAAAGGGGGAAAGAAGAAGGAGGGAGGGGAGGGAGGAGGAAGGAAGGAAGGAAGGAAGGAAGGAAGGAAGGAAGGTAAAGGAAATGAGAGGAAAGGGGAAAGAAGGAGGGAGGGAGGGAGAGAAGGAAGGAAGGAAGGAAGAGGAAAGGAGGAGGAGAGGAGAGGAAAGGGGAAAGAAGGAGGGAGGGAGGGAGAGAAGGAAGGAAGGGAGGGAGGGGGAGGAAGGAAAGGAGAGGAAAGGAAAAAGAGAGGAGAGGAAAGGGGAAAGAAGGAGGGAGGGAGAGAAGGGAGGGAGGGAGGGTGGGAGTAGGGAAAGGAGAGGAAAGGAAAGGAGAGGAAAGGGGAAAGAAGGAGGGAGGGAGGGAGAGAAGGAAGGAAGGAAGGAAGAGTAAAGGAAATGAGAGGAAAGGGGAAAGAAGGAGGGAGGGAGCGAGAGAAGGAAGGAAGGAAAGAAGGAAAGGAAGGAAGGAAGGAAGAAGAGAGAAAAGAGAGAGAAATAGAAAGATAAAAAGACAGAGAAAGATAAAAAAGAGAGAAAGAAAAAGACAGAAATAGTGTGAGAGAAAAAAGAAAGGGAGAAAGATAGAAAGACTGTGAAAGAGAAAGAGATCAAGAGAAAGAGACAAATAGAAACAGAAAGAAAGACAAAGAGACAAAAAGAGAAAAAGTAAGAATAAGGGACAGAGAGAGAAAGAGAGAAAGAAAGAGAAAGAAAGAAAAAGAAAGAAAAGGGAGAGAGACAAATAGAAAAGAGAAAAAAGAAAGAAAAAAGAAAAATGAAATAGTGTGAGAGAAAAAAAGAGAAAGGGGGAAAGATAGAAAAAGTGAAAGAGATCAAGAGAAAGAGAGAGACAAACAGAAAGAGAGAGAGACAAAGAGAGAAAAAGTCAAAACAAGAGACAAAAAGAGAGAAAGAAAGGGAGAGAAAGAAAAAGGAAGAAAAGGGCGAGAGACCAATAGAAACACAGGATTAATCTGATGTGAGAGAAAAAATAGAAAGGGAAAGAAAGGCAGATAGAAAAAGCGAAAGGAAGAGCCAGAAAGAGGGAGCGAAAGAAAAAAAAAGAGAGAGAGAGAGAGAGAGCTAAAAGAGAGGAGAGAAAGAGACAAAAGAAAGGGGGAAGGAGAGCAAGAGAGAGAGAGAGAGAGAAAGAACAAGAGAGAGAGAGAAAAAAAGGAAGGGAGAGGAAGTCGAGATTTGGGCCTCGCTTTTCAAAAAGCTTTCAATTAATTACCCAACCGAGGGCAAACAGACCCTTCACACATAATTAGTTCATCTCCATTAAACCCACCGCGGCGCTCACTCCACCATCTCCTCCTCCTCCTCCTCCTCCTCTCCTTTCCCCTCCCCACCCGCCCCTTCAAAGTAATCTTTCCAAGGCTCGCTCGGAGTCATCAGTGTTAATTGCTGGCAAAAACCAGAGAGGAAGCTCATAAAATGGAAATTGCTTTTGGATGCTTAATCGGATTAATTAGCCGGACGCATTGTTTCCATTTTAAAACGGCCGGGTGGGAGGGAGGGAGGGAGGGGAAGGGGAAGAGGGAGGGTGGGGAAAACCCTCCCGGCAAAGCTAATATTTACTCATCCTAATTGCAAAGCCCGGAGGAAGGAGCCCTTTTGGCCCGGTGCAAGGGAGGCGCGCTCGCCTTTGCGCGGAGTTTTTAAGGGTGCTGGTGGGGGCGCGCAGCGCAAAAAGCGCCGTTGGCGGCTAATGAGGACCGTGCAATTAACGCCCCGGCCCTTAATGGGTCGCGGCCATGAATTTGCAAGGTTTGCAAAAGGCAGATGAAATGAAAAAAAAAAAAAGAGCGATATTCCAATTAGCCCCGAGCCGAGGAGAGAGAGAGAGAGAAAGAGAGAGAAGCGGAGAACAGAAGCAGCCGCGTTTCCAAGACGCGCCCGGGACGAAAAATAACCCCAAAAAACCCACCACACACCCCACCATCCTTTTTATGCCCCCGCTTCGGCCTTCAGCGCCCCCCCGCCCGAGAAGGTTTATGCTAAAAGGCCTTGGCACCCCAAACGTGGCACTTCGTCTTTTTGGGGGGTCGGGATGGGCTGGATTTCAGCCTCCCACGAAAACCCACGCGAGGGCGGCCCACGGGGCTGATCTGGAAGATTAGGGAGAAGAGACTTAGGGAGGTAGAGACTAGTCTCCCTTCAATGGGATGGGGAAAGAAGGAAGGAAGGAGAGAAGGAAGGGAGAAAGAAGGAAGGAAGGAGAGAAGGAAGGGAGGAAAGAAGGAAGGAAGGAGTGAAGGAAGGGAGGAAGGAAGGAAGGAGAGAAGGAAGGAAATGAGGGAGGGAGGAGATGGGGGAGGGAGAAAAAGGAAGGGGGAAGAGAGAAAGGGAAGGAGATAGGAAGGGAGGAAGGATGGAAGGAAATAAGGGAGGCAGGAAAAGGAGAGAGGGAGGGAGAAGGAGATGGGAAAAAGGGAGGAAATAAGGGAGGGAGGGAGAGGGGAGAAAAAGGAAGGGGGAAGAGAGAAAGGGAAGGAGATAGGAAGGAGGGAGGGAGGGAGGGAGGAAGGATGGAGGGAAATAAGGAGGCAGGAAAAGAGAGGGAGGAAGAGAGGGAGGAAAAGAAGATAGGAAAAAGGAGGAACTAAGGAGGAGGGAGGGAGAAAGGGAGGAAGGGGGAGAGAAAAGGAAGGAGATAGGAAGGAGGGAGGGAGGATGGAAGGAAATAAGGAGGCAGGAAAAGGAGATAGGAAGAAAGGGAGGAAATAAGGAGGGGAGGGGAGGGAGGAGGAGATGAGAGAGAGAGGGAGGAAGGAGAGAGGGAGGGAAGGAGGAAATGAGGGAGGAAAAGGATGGAGGGAGGAAGGGAGAGGGGAGGGAAAAGGAGACGAGAAGAGAGGGAGGGAGAGGAGGAAGGAAAGGAAGGAAGGAAGGAAAGGAATAAGGGAGGTTGGAAAATGAGGGAGGGAGGGAGAAGGAGATGAAAAGACAATCTATAGTTTGGAATGATTAGAAAAAAACAGATTAAGCCCCCTAAACCTGGCTAAAAGCAGAACCAATCCATATTAAAACACACACACACACTCACACACACACACACACACACACACACACACAGAGACAGAGAGAGAATGTGTGTGTGTGTGTGAGAGAGAGAGAGAGAGAATCCTGATAACATTTTTAATCTCAGGGATTTCCAGCTTGGCCCAGCCTTTTCTTTCCCTTTCCCTGCCTGGCTTTCTGCATTTTGCATTTTTGTTTTTGTTTTTTTTTAAAAAATCCAGAGCAATGCACTTGGACCCTCTGCACTTAAGGGGTGTCACCCACTGAACCCCTTTTCTGCAAAGTTGAATGGACCAAATGAAAGCCAGTCATTTTCACAAATGTGCCTCCAATGTGAATATCGAGTTTATTATATATAAATAAATAATCTATCTTCATTAACAGCACCTCTCTTTAAGGGTTTTTATGGCTTTGATGGGTTTGTTTATCCAGCTTGTGTTTACTTTGCGCTAATCTTGCACCAGGCCTGGCCTGTCTTTCATTCTTCCTACTACGCCATCTCTCTCTCCCTCCCTCTCTCTCTCGCGCACGCACATTGTCTGCCTGGTACGTTAAACAAATTAAATCAGAGTTGGACTTCATTAAATGCAGCTAGAAGCGTCACCCGGAGGCCCAGGGATGGTTGTCCTCGACTTACGACTGCTACCAAAGCCAACGTTTCCATTTGTTAAGCAAGGCGGAGGGTTAAAGGGAATTTGGGCCCATTTTTACCGCCCTTTCCTGCCACCGCCGTTAAGCAAATCCCTGCAGTTTTTAAGGGAGTGACGCAGTCGTTAATCGAATATGGACTTGGCCTGTCAGAAGGTTGCAAAAGGGGATGGCGTGACACACACACACACACACACACCCCGGGATGCCGCAACTGTCATAAGTACATGCCAATTGCCAAGCTTCTGAATTTTGATCACGTGACCGTTGGGGTGTCAGCTTTGGAAGCCATATTGAGACCAGACGCTTCCACACTGCCCCATTCTTGAGCCTGGGGAAATGAGAGGGGGAAATTTCATGGAGTGTATGTAGTTAGACATAACAACATTCTTTTTCTAAGTGAAGGTCATGTCATTTCTGCACCTGGGTGAGGGGACGTCTCATGTTGGGGCGGATGGTGATTGGGGCATGGGATAGAATGAGGGGTGCAGGGGGTGGATTGGTAATTTTTTACTTATTGCAAGGAAAACTGGATGTCCTGCCCCTGGTGGAGTCTGACTCTGTGGGAGAGGAGGAACAGCCGACAGGGAGTGGAAATGTGGCTCCGGAGGTTGGGGAGGAGGCTGGGGAAGGGCAGAGGCTGGCTGGGCAGTCATAGGAGGACCCAGGCCTATCCTTTCTCCATCCTAGGGCATGCAGGGAGGAATGGATAAGGGAGAAACGTGAATGGCATTCCTACGGGGAAGGAAAGGGCCCTGATCCCCTTCATGGGCTGCGGCTGTGAGAACTGGTTAAAAGGACAGACATGCATATGGGCCAGTGCTGGAAACAAAACATGGAAATATCTCTAGTCTGTCGTTCCTCTCTGAGTTTGGCATCCTTCCCAGTGTGTGTATTTTGATATCTGTGGACATCTTCAAGCCCTTATCCCGCCTGGTTCCCTTAATTGCTTCAGTGTGGTTTGTGTTGTTTTTACTCTTTATAATTTAGAGGCATTTTTAGTTTAAATGGCATTTCCTCCTTTTCGTAACTGCTTGTGGGGAAGTTTTTTTTTGTCTCCAGTCAAGGATATTTGGAGCTTTGAAGCAAAGTGAAGGAATGAAAAAGGCTTCCCCTGTTTTTGTGACTATGTTTATTTTGTATCCCAGCCTGGGTCATCACACCAGAACTTTCAGATTTGGGATTCCCCAGATGTGCCAGTTTACCCAAATAAAATTTTGGAGAAGCTGGTCTGTCTCCGAGTTATTGTTTTGTAAAGTCTGGCAGTACGCTTAAGCCAAAAATGAACCAAAACAAAGACTCAAACAGAGGCTTGCAAACCAGAGAAAGCAAATTTTTATTCTTTGATCAAAATTAAAGCTCTGGGAACAAATTCCTAGCACACCCCAAGAGACATGGGAGGAAAATTCTACAAAATACAGAAAGATGCCCTGTCCTTCTTATACCTTTAAGATTCTTAGAAGTCGAGTAACTGCATTGTAAAACTCTCTAACTTAAATTTACATCTTTCCTGCAAAAGACAGATCCCTCTCCGGAAACGTTTATCTTTCATTATCTCTTCTCCTGTTGTCCTCCTAATGGATCACCACTGACCACTTGAGGAGGCTATTAACAGCATACTTCAAAGGTGTGAATTGTTGTTGTGGTTAGCCGGCAGCAGCCGAGGAGAGCGAGGACTTAGATGGGAGGTCAGGACCATTAGGGAGCGGACCGTTGCCTTCAGAAATTGTGGGGGCTGGTAGGAGCGATGAGGAGGTTCCCGAGGAGCCTGTGCCAAGTGCGCGTGTGCGCAGGGCTGCTCGCAGGAAAGAGCAGCTGCAACAGCACAGTGACTCCAGAGTAAGGCTGCTAGATAATGGCCCCTCCTTCAAGAAGATCAAAGCCAGCTGTGAATCAGACGTTCTTTGCAGGAAGCAAAAACGTTTTGAAACTCAGCCTCGTGGACATTACCAGTATCTTAAATTGGTATTTGAAGACTCTTGTGTTGTGAAATATTTCTTATCTGTGATTCTTGGCAATCTTGCACAGTCTTGTCAAGGCTTGTGCTTCTCAAAGTTAATTAGTTTGCAGCAGCCTTTTAACCGGGGATTCGTAAGAATCGTTAAAAGGTTTCTGTTCTCTTTGGTTCGTGTTTGTTTTATTGGAAAAGGGTTTGGGTCAGAACAAAAATACAGAAAGATGTCCTGTCCTTCTTATACCTTTAGGATTCTTTGAAGTCGAGTAACTGCATTGTAAAACTCTCTAACTTAGATGTACATCTTTCCTGCAAAAGACAGATCCCTCTCGGGCAACGTTTATCTTTCATTATCTCTTCTCCTATTGTCTTCCTAATGGATCCCAACTGACCACTTGAGGAGAGTATTAACAGCATCCTTCAAGGGTGTAGATTCCTCCCAACGGAGGTAGTTACTTTCCCAGGAGGTGAAATGTATCAGATGTATTGCGATTGGTTTCGATGGGAGAATTATGTGTCTTAATAGAAGAGGGATGTAACTGATTGCAGGCATGTGTTTATAATCGTTTTAGAACAACTGAAAGGTTAAGGAAATCTTTTTTTTTACAACAGCAAGATAACAAATGCCTATAGAGAAAACTCTCTACTTAATGCTATAATATATTTTACGACGTTTCTTTCTTTATTATTACTCTTTGTTAGGGATAAACCCTAGCAAGATCTGCAGGGCAGTCAGGCAGGCAGGCAAAATACGTGAGATAAGTGTTGTGTAGCTTACACTCAGTAAACCAGACACACAGTGCCAATTAAATAGTTTTATTTCAGCAAGAGTTAAAGCATAGTCAAAACAGTCCATATATCATTCACTTAATTCAGTCCGTCCAGGGATTATCCAGTTGCAAATTCCAGTGTCGAAAAAGAGAGGTCAGTACACTTACAAATGTCAGTCCGGTGATATATCTTCTCGCAGTAGAGAGATATGAATAACTCAAAACTCCTCTCTTCCTTCAGCAACTCTTCTAACAAACCATCAACGTAATCCAATCCAGTAATTGTCAGTAATTGCCAGCAAAGCGTCAGGGAATCGTCAGCAATCAATCAGGTTGTCTTGCTCCCTCTTATGGTGGTTTCACACCACACCCAAAATTACATGCTTTGCATTTAAAGTGACACACACTTAAACTAACAATCATAGCTTATATATATTATTTTACCCAAACTACGTTAGGTGACCTATGTTATACCTAACACTCTTCCCTTCACTTTGTAGTGGAGCTTTCCTGGACGGCTGGCATGGGAAAATGCTGCAACGGTCGTAAGTGTGAACAACTGTCATAAGTCCCTTTGGTTTTCAGTGCTGTTGTAACGTCGAACGGTCCTATTTGTGACGAGTACATTGTCCCAGGATCACGTCATCCCAGGGGGTAGGATTCTACCGGTTTGGACTGGTTTAGGCGAACCGGTTGCTAAGTTTTCATCTGGTTTGCTGAACCAGTATTTCAACCCACCGGCTGGCCTCGCCCACCGCTCCCCTCCCCAGAGTCTCCAAGTGACCCATTTTCCATGGAGGTAAGTACAGGGTCCGTACAGAGGCTCCGGAAGGGGGAAAAAACAAGCTTTCCGGAAGTATCAGAAGGCCAGAAAAGGGCCTGTTTCTACCTTCCGTTGGGCCTCCGGAGCCTGCGGGAAGGCAAAATAGTTAAAAATGCAATTTTTCAAAAATCTGCTTTGAGACGTCCTTTCTCAGCGGGGCCCTCCAGCCTACCCTGCGAAGTGTGCTTCCCCCGCTCCGTCTTCTTCCTATTGAATGTGCTATTTTTCAGATTCCAATTTTCCTCCCTTTAATAACATGTCTCCGTCTCGTTTTTCTTTTGCTTTAGGCGACGTGTGGATCTCAAGACGGTTTGTTTTCAAGCCTCCTCCTTGGATTCAAAGTCGGGTTTCTTTTTGTTTTTTTGGCTTTTCTGAGAAAACTCAAAAAGAGAGAGAGCAAAACTCCCGGTGCAGATTGAAAGTGGAGAAGCGGGCTTTTAAATATTTAAATTGTTCAAAAACAATAGGAGGTGATGCTGAATCTCTCGTGATGATGAGATGGCTTTGCGAGTAAAAATAGATGTTGATTGTGTGTCTATTTATACCACAAAGGGGAAGAGAGAGAGAGAGAGAGACAAAAAAATAGGAATTTCTTTGTCGGAAGGTAAGGAAGCTGGAAGTGAATCCAGGTTTCTCTTCCTGGGCTCTTTTCCAGTTGACTTATCAGGCTAAAACAACAATAAAAATACAACTTTGGTTCTTTAAGTTCCATAAATCTTCTGCAGGTGTCTAGTTAAGCATTTTATGTGGAAGAATTGTGGTTCGGGGCGCCGTCTGCGATGTGTTTGGACTGGATGTGTCGTTTTTATTCACCTTTTGAGTCCATTCCAAGGGCCTGGGATAGTCAGAAGGTAATGTTTGATGATGTTAGAAATTTCACAGGATGATGAAATACGCTCGACAATGGGAGTGTGATGAGATCCCAACAGATGAGAAGGTAATTAAGAAAATACTAGAAGGAGCAGAAATGGGTAGACTAACGCTTACTCTTAGGGACAAAGAAGAAACTTAAATACTTTTTGGCACGGGACTTATTTTATCAATGGCTAGACAATAAAAACATAATGCAATCCTGATTGGTCACTAAATTGACCCTCGAAGGGTTGACCCTCACTTTTACCCAAACTCTTTAACTCATGGCAGCTTCTTTCTATCGCTACGAGATGGGTTAGGAGATAACCCATCTTTTACTACAAGGCAGATATATACAAAGGACTGGTCATTAAAGAAGAACTTCGTCACAAACGTGAGTTGCGAGGATACCCGATGAACCAATAAATGTAATTTGTTATGGACGTCTATCTAGCTGCATCTGTACAGCTTCAAATCCACCTCCGTGCAGAAGGCTGGGAGAGCACAAAAGGGATAAATGTTAAAATGGGAATTTGTTAAAATGGACAAACAAAATATTATTGTTACTACAGTATTAATGTTATTCTGGTGCATGTTATTGTAAACACCTTGGCTAAGATTGCCTAAAAACAATTGTACTCAGACAACTGTTTGATTGAAATGGAATTTTTATATATTATATTAATAAAACAAATAACACTTAAAAAAAAAAGAAATTTCATTACAGGATATCAACTGATCTAAGTTGTGATGCACAATTATTTGTATCCTGACTGTTTGATGTTGTTACAATCGATAATTGGTCCAGGATTACCCAACTAGCTTTCCTGCCTAAGGTGGAACTAGAATTCACATCGCCTGGTGATTGGCCAAAATCACCCAGCTAGCTTTCCTGCCTAAGGTGGAACTAGAATTCACATCGCCTGGTGATTGGCCAAAATCACCCAACTAGCTTTCGGGCCTAAGGCAGAACTAGAACTCACATCTCCTGATGATTGGTCAAAATCATCCAGCCAACTTTCCTGCCTAAGATGGGACTAGAACTCACCGTCTCCTGGTGATCGGCCCAAAGTCACCCAGTCGGCTTTCGTGCCTGAAGTGGGACTAGAACTCACATCTCCTGGTGATTGGCCCAAAGTCATCCGACCAACTTTCCTACTGAAGGCAGAACTAGAACTCACATCTTCTGATGATTGGCCCAAAGTCACCCAACTGGCTTTCGTGCCTAAGGGAGAACTAGAACTCACGTCTGGTGATTGGCCAAAATCATCCAGCCAACTTTCCTGCCTAAGATGGGACTAGAACTCACCGTCTCCTGGGGGATTGGCCCAAAGTCACCCAGCTGGCTTTCATGCCTGAAGTGGGACTAGAACTCACATCTCCTGGTGAGTGGCTAAAGTCATCCAACCAACTTTCCTACTGAAGGCAGAACTAGAACTCCCTGTCTCCTGGGGATTGGCCCAAAGTCACCCAGTCGGCTTTCGGGCCTGAAGTGGGACTAGAACTCACAGCCTCCCAGTTTTCTGCCTGGTGCCTTACCCACTGTACTAAAGTGGCTCTCCTTTACATACTGGGTGCTTACGAAATTATATCGCCCGGTTTACACATGTAGCCTTGTTTATTGCCTCCTGAGCAGCATGGACGATAAGAGAGCGATGAAACACGGCTCCATCCATCAAGGGTGGTGGCGAGGAGCCTTCAGACGGGGTTTCTTTATTGCAACCGGGGGCTCTTTTCATGTCCCCTTGTTTTTTTCCTTCCCTTTCTAAGTGAGCCCAACGCAGCTCCAAAGAATGGGAAAGAACGGACACATCGAGGCGGCTCCGGGATGGCTGGCAGGCATTTGGTATCGTCATGTCTAAACGGAGAGAATGTCTCAGCCAGAGGGAAGTTTCCTCCTAAGGGGGTAATCTTCCTTCTCCCTCCCTCCCTTTTCCCTTCCTTCCCTCCTTCCTTCTCCCTCCCTTTTTTCTTCCCTCCTTCCTTCTCCCTCCCTCCCTCCCTCCCTTTTCCCTTCCTTCCCTCCTTCCTTCCTCCCTTCCTTTTTCTTCCCTCCTTCCTTCTTTCTCCTCCCTCCCTCCCTTTTCCTTCCTTCCTCCCTTCCTTCTCCCTCCCTTTTTCTTCCCTCCTTCCTTCTCCCTCCTCCCTCCTTTTTCCCTTCCTTCCCTCCTTCCTTCCTTCTCCCACTCCCTTCCCTCCTTTTCCCTTCCCTTCTTCCTTCTCCCTCCCTCCCTCCCTTTTTCCCTTCCTTCCCTTCTTCCTTCTCCCATTCTCCTTCCTCCCTCCTTTTCCCTTCCTTCCCTCCTTCCTTCCTTCCTCCCTCCCTCCATCCTTTTCCCCTTCCTTCCCTCCTTCCTTCCTTCTCCTCTCCTTCCCTCCTTTTTCCTTCCTTCCCTCCTTCCTTCCTTCTCCCTCCCTCCATCCTTTTCCCCTTCCTTCCCTCCTTCCTTCCTTCTCCCACTCTCCTTCCCTCCTTTTTCCCTTCCTTTTTTCCTTCTCCCTCCCTCCTTTTTCCCTTCCTTCCCTCCTTCCTTCTCCCTCCCTCCCTCCTTCCTTCTCCCTCCCTCCCTCCCTCCTTTTCCCTTCCTTCCCTCCTTTCTTCTCCCTCCCTTTTTCTTCCCTCCTTCCTTCTCCTCCCTCCCTCCCTCCCTCCCTCCCTCCTTTTCCCTTCCTTCCCTCCTTTCTTCTCCCTCCCTTTTTCTTCCCTCCTTCCTTCTCCCTCCCTCCTTTTTCCCTTCCTTCCCTCTTTCCTTCCTTCTCCCACTCTCCTTCCCTCCTTTTTCCCTTCCCTTCTCCCTCCCTCCCTCCTTTTCCCCTCCCTTCCCTCCTGCCTTCTCCTCCCTCCCTCTTAAGGTCCAAAAGGTGCTTTCCCAGGAGACAACTGGACTTTCCATTTTTTTTCTTTGAAGACATTTCGCTTCTCATCCAAGAAGGTTCTTCAACTCTGACTGGACCCAGACAAGCCGCCAAGGGGCCTCGAGGACTCTAAAAAGGATGCAAACGACCAGCTGTCTGCAAGGACCACAAAATCCTTCGCTTCCCCACCGTCCAGTCAGAACTGAAGAAACTTCTCGGATGAGAAGCGAAATACCTTCCCAGAAAAACAAAGGAAGACCAGCTGCCTCTTGGAAAAATACCTTTGGGTCAACCATGACTTGGAGGACTGAGAAGACCTTATTCCATCCAGGTCAGAAGGTCCTCCAGTCCAAAGGCTTCCGCAATGGAGCATTCACAACTCCTAGAGGGAAGCTGTTCCACTGATGAATTGTTCTCCCTGTCGGGAAATTCCTCCTTAGTTCTAAGTTTCGCCTCTCGTTCATTAGTTTCCCTCCATTACTTCTTCTTCTGCCTTCTTTGGTGGTTTGGAGAATTTTATTTATTTATTTATTTTGGTCAATCGCTTAACAAGGTAATAGGTATAAGTAAAAACATAGTTATGAATACATGGATACATATAAGAAGCTGAATGCCATACATATAAGAATATATATATATATATGTGTGGCATTCGGCTTTGCTCGGGTATTTTCCCACGTCATAGTAGTTGTGCTTTTAAAGTTGTAGCGACGTTTCAACTTTAAAAGCACAACTACTATGACGTGAAAATAAATAAATAAATAAATAAATATATATATATATATATATATATATATATATATATATATATATATATGAAACAATAGGAGAGGGACGGTAGGCACGTTGGTGTGCTTATGCACGCCCCCTACAGACCTCTTAGGAAAGGGGTGAGGTCAATAGTAGACAGGCTAAGGTTAAATTTTTGGGGGTTTGGGGAAGAAACCACAGAGTCAGGTAGAGGATTCCAGACATGGACCGCTCTGTGGCTGAAGTCGTGTTTCCTGCCATCAAGTTTGGTGCGGTTAACCTTGAGTTTGTATCTATTGTTTGCTCTTGGGTTGTTATGGTTGAAGCTGAAGTATTCATTGACAGGTAGGACATTGCAATGTGTGATTTTATATACTATACTTAGATCAGACCGAAGACGGCGTAATTCAAGGTTTTCTGGGTCTAGAATTTCAAGTCTGGTGGCATAAGATATTCTGCAACGAGTAGAGGAGTGGAGAACTCTTCTTGTGAAATATTTCTGGACTTTCTCAATTGTGCTAATATCAGATACATAATGTGGGTTCCAGACTGATGAGCTGTATTCGAGTATTGGTCTAGCAAATGTTTTGTATGCTCTAGATAGTAGTGTAATATTACCAGAGAAAAAGCTACATAAGATTAGGTTAACAACTCTTAATGCCTTTTTGGCTATGTAGTTACAGGGGGCTCTAGCACTTAGAGCTTGACTCTTTTCTTAAAAACCTCCAGTGATGGAGTACCCACATCTTCTGGTGGCAAGCAGTTCCACTGGTTAACTGTCCTCACTGTTCAGAAGTTTCTCCTTCATTCCAGGTTGCTTCTCTCTCCTGGATTAATTTCCATCCTTCTCTTCTTGTCCTGCCTTCAGGGGCTTTGGAGAATAGCTTGACTGCCTCTTCTTTGGGGCAGCCCCTCAAATACTGGAAGGCTGCTATTATGTCACCCCTAGTCCTTCTTTTCCTTAATCTAGACATGTCTCTGTCCATCCATGGTTTGCCCAGATGTCTGTCTGTCTGTCTTTCTTTCTTTCTTTCTTTCTTTCTTTCTTTCTTTCTTTCTTTCTTTCTTTCTTTCTTTCTTTCTTTCTTTCTTTCTTTCTTTCTTTCTTCTCCCTCCATCTGTCTTTCTTTCTTTCTTCTCTCTCCATCTTTCTTTCTTTCTTTTTTCTTCCTTACCTTCTCTTTTTCTTTTTTCTTCCTTTCCTTCTCCCCTTCCTTCCTTCCTTCCTTCCTTCCTTTCTTTCTTTCTTTCTTTCTTTCTTTCTTTCTTTCTTTCTTTCTTTCTTTCTTCTTCCTTTCCTTCTCCCTCCTCTCTCTTTCTTCTCTTCCTTACCTTCTCCCTCCCTCCCTCCCCCTCCCTCCCTTTCTTTCTTTCTCTTTCTGTCTTTCTGTCTGTTTGTCTGTCTTTTCTTTTCTTTTCTTTTCTTTTCTTTTCTTTTCCTTTTCTTTTCTTCCTGGTGCTTTGTGGAAAGGTGGACTTCCTCTTCTCTGGGAAAGCCCCTCAAACATCGGAAGACTGCTATCTTGCTACCCCTGGTCTCTTCTCTTCATCAAACTAGACCAGGGGTGGGATGCTACCGGTTCTGTCCACCTCTGTAGAACCGGTGGCTCTGAAGAGTAGCAGACATAGAACCGGTTCTATGTCTGCTGCTGTTTTGGCCCACCCGCCCGCCCGGGCTCTTACCTGTCCTTTATTTCCTGCTTTTTCAACCTCAGCTGCTTTGCGCGGCACAGCTGAAGTTGAAAAAGCAGTAAAAAAAAAGTGGTTTTTAAAACACCGTGCACCTGCGCGCAGCGCTTATCCGCTGTCCGGGTGGCGCAGCTTTAGGTGTATTACACCCGTGCGCAGCATGCATCTGGGGCGCGTGCGTGCAAAGCGTAATCACTGAACCGGTCGTAACACCTGTTGAATCCCACTCCTGAGCTAGACGTACCCAATTCCTGCAATCATTGTTTTTTTAACCTCCAGTTCTCCGATCAGCTTTGTTGCTCTTCTCTGCCCTCTTTCCAGAGTCTCCACATCTCGTTTCTGCATCGTGGTGACCACAACGAGACACGTCTGTTCTGTATGGACATTAGCATTCTTGAAATCCCGCGATCCCGATTGGACAAGCGCACAGCAACTGGATTGGTCGGCGCGCGGCACTGATTAGCCGTTCGGAATCGACCGCGATCGGCCGGAGCCGATCGCGGGCGATTCGAACGGCTGTCGCCACGCGGCGCCCGGCACCAGTTCAATATAAGCCGCCGCATACCCAGCCGGCGGCCGATTTAAAAACCTGAATAAAAAGAGCTAAACCCAGTCATTGCCTCGCGTCTTTTGCGATCGTATCGGCCAATACGACAGCGTCGTTCCAAACTGTGAGTCAACACAAAGTCAACGTAGGCTTAGCAGCTGCCGGTCTTCCTCGAAACAGATCCTTTAATTCCACAATGCCGTCAACGCTGATTTCATGCGAAGCGACGGCCGACTGAGATCTAGCCTCCTTCGGGAGTTGTGCCTCCTCTTTGGACGCGCCGATTAGGCCGCGGTGTGAGACGTAAAGTTGAACGTAACTGCTGTGCAAGCCGCAGCGGAAGAGACGGCCGGACTGGTAATTGAATATACGTGAGGAGGTCATTGAATTCCAAGTAGGCCCCATGAGACCGGGGAGGGACAAGCGGGGGGAGGACTGCAGAATGTGTGTCCTTCCTTCAGAGGGCAATTAACATCATTAAGCGGGAAGGACGGGCGCACATTGGTGTGAGGATAGGATGATACATGCACTGCCTTGCGGGAGCTCGTATGCGCCACTTAATTCAAGATATTTCTGTGGTTTTCGTTCCTCGTGTCTCGATGACCCTGTCACGGAGGGACTTCCAGGAAACATTATCTGAGTACAACTGCCTTTCTTGCGTTAAGTGTTGTGCACATCATACAGACACACAAATGCAGCTGGTCCTCAGTTGAACTTACAACAGTTCATTTGCTGTGAATGAAAACAGAAAAAGTGAGGGCATAAGGAAACTGGCATAAAGAAACTAACATGAGCCTGCCTTGGTTCTTGAACAGGGTTTAAGAGGCAGATCTCTCTATTATCTCTCTTTATCTATCTATCTATCTATCTATCTATCTATCTATCTATCTATCTATCTCTATCTACTTACCTACCTACCTATCTATCAATCTCTATGTCTATCTATTTCTGTTTTTCTGTTTATCTGTCATTTTTATCTATTTATCTATCCATCCATCCATCCATTCATCCATCCATCCATTATCTATGTATCTATCTGCCATCTACCCTCTAATCTGTAATCTCTATGTCTATCTATTTATCTATCATCTCTTATCTGGCATCTATCCATCTGTTATCTATGTATCTATCTGTCATCTCTCTCTATTCTCTCTCTAAAATCTATCATTCATCTATCTATCTATCTATCTATCTATCTATCTATCTATCTATCTATCTATCTATCCATCCA